>NC_135855.1:17761385-17848885 GCF_031162955.1 Sander vitreus | reverse complement strand
AGTTCATTTTTTTTAAACACTTGTCCCATTGACGAAGCTCAAAAGACTATTATAAAATAAATAAACATACCAGGGAACTCCCTGCTATAAGCAGGTATTCATTATAACATGCAGTAAAATAAATGTGCTTGATGTTGCATCAGTTTGCAAAGGATAAAAATGAAAGCAAGATGCGTGTGAAAATTCAGATGAGACGATCACCTGTGCAGGGTAGAAGTTATTCCGATAGCTACAGTTTTTTTATTCATTTTACATCATGCATAAGTGTCGTCGATTGGAGGCACTTTGATATTAAACATGATGAACACGATCTTTGAACAGCGTGCTTTGTAAATGATTTCACTCTGGTTTCAAAATAAAATAAAAAAAAGGTACACCAAACAGCTCTACGGTTGTGTTAAATATACAAATAAAATGATGTAACTGATGAAATACTCTGCAAAATATATTTAATGTACACTTGCTCGGATTTTCTTGATTTATATTTGGGCTGGACTTATACTACTTTATTTAAATGGAAAATGTTCTCAGGTAAATATGCCAAATGAATAAATATATGAATGAATTAATAGCATATTAAATAGACTTATATTGTGTGACCTATAAGATATGTTGTCAAGACTCCGCTGTTAAAGATTTGCTGAGTCAGGCAGCAGAGCCCTTGTATTCAATGGAGCTGCGCTGCAAGCCTGTGAAGAACTTGCCAGGCAGAGGGGAGACAGCAAGGTAAAACAACAATTACAGTTGGCATACTTTCACATCTTACTCCGTCAATTAAGGATTTATTTCGACCAAACCCGATGTGGTGATTGTTGGAAAAGTAGAAATGTCTAACTAAGATGGTTTAACGATGAGTTAATTAGTTCAGTGATAGAGTGAACCTTGAATTCAGAAGGATTTCTGGAATATTAATGGTCATTTTGGCCATCCAAAAACCAATCTAGCATACACTCAAAAGGTGAAATAAAGACTTGGGGAGGTTGCCAGCTGGGAAGAACAGAAGAACTAGATAGATATGGTGTGAATGAAGAGAAATTAGATACTCTGCCTGTGTTAGGCAAGTAAACAGCAGGAAGCAGAGCTCAGTGGGGCTCCCTGTGTTTCTGATTAGAACTGTAATAGATTAACCAGTGTATTCATTGGAAACGAAAACAACCCTAACCGTAAACTTTTAACACAGCAGTAAAACCTTAACTTTATTTTAGCTTTCTACTGACCACCATTTTTCTTCAGTTTTTACACATTATAATTTTTTCTCTTTTTTATATGTTCTGAGGTTTAATATTTCTTCATCCTCACTCTTGTTCCAACTCCACCACCTCATACCACACACACACAAAACCTATTATCTGAAAAATTCAGCTTAGCTTCTGTGCTTAAAAAAAAACTTTGTACTAGCAAGAGAAAAATATCTGGGCTCGGCATTAGGGATCAAGCCGTCCTGGGAGTAAAACACCAGTGGCCACTGAATGAGAAAAAGCCACATTTTCTTGACATCAACCCCATTCCTTGAAGGTGAACCTCTGATAAAAAATGCATTTAGTTTGAAATCTATTAGTCTGTTGGTTTCTATTGGTTTTGAGGTGTATTTTCTTTCCTTTTTGTAGCTGCAGAGTGAGAGCTCATCGCTATTACGCTGCTCTCCGGTGCTGTCTGGAGAGAGTGGTGTTTTAACAGCTCACAGCAACTTAACACGATATAGTCTCTGGATTTTGTTTGAGATATAATGTCGGTATAAATTTTGTTGCACATTTCCGATCCGCCGTTAACATAGATAGCGTGCATTGGCTTGGAGGGCGAACTTGGCTGGTTTACTACATTACGTTTACGTCGCTGTCATCCTGAACGTCCGCTGAACCCCGTTCAAAAATCTGGCAGTTCAATAAAGTGTTGCTTGATAGTCTATTTGAAAAAAAGGGAACACATAGTCAAATATTCATATTAAAACAGCCAAATCCGATTCAATGTATAAAATTCTGAGTTGGGTACAGCCCTAAAAAATAATGTCCAGAGTTAAGTGTAAATCTCTTTAGAGTTACTGCTCAAAGTTACATACTAAATGTTTACTTATATTAAAGTAAACCTGACTTACAGTACAGATGAAAGGCAGTGTTTTGACTCATTTTATTCTTCAAAATGTAGGGGAAAAAATTTTGTTAGGGACCTTTCTCATAAACACCCCACACTGCAATCTTTTCAGTGACACAGATCATGAAATGATGAAGTGATTATCAGATGCCTGACATGTAGTAATCACTTTGAGAGTGTGATCAAGCAATTACGTTTCTCTCTAAAAAGTCTAAAAAGCCCTGGAACTGCATGTTTTTCTTGCAAAAAAATCATTTCTCAATGCACAACATTAAACTAAACTACTTGTCTTGTGCATGTTGCTGGAACTGAAGCTGGGACCTGACCAGCATACAATGAGTGAGCCGCAGTTTTTCTTAGTGGCATATAAATGAGATGTTCTCTTTTTCATGTATGATGCTATTATGTGATATATTTCTCTCTGAAAGTCTCACTCTCTTTCTATTTAATGAGCCCTCATGAGAGGCTGTTCCCACATTGTTACTCAAACCATGTATATGTACGTATAAGCGTGTACAGACATGTTACATATATTGCATACTAGTAATCCTATTTAAAAATGGGAAATTAAGAAAAAAAAGCCGTAGATGCACGTACTGTAGCATATATATTAGGGGTGTAAAGATTCACCAATACGGCTACATCGATACATGGACCCCTGCATTGGTCTAAATGGACCAAGATTCAGCTGATGGCCTGGTTCTAACGTTACAAATCGGTTGCCTGAAGCTTTGCTGTCAATTCAACGAAGCTGCTGCGGCAAAAGCCTCACCATTTGTGTGATGGCAGGGATCAGCCAATCAGTGCCTTTGTTTGCTTTCTACGTCACTAGCCAAAACGAGGTGGCTAACCGTAGCATGGTAGCGCTAACATGCTAGCTCGTTCTGAATGGCAAAACACTGCTACAACACACTAGTTCACTATAATCTACAAAAGAACTACTTACATGTCCCTATTCTGCAGGTATTCCACGCAACGTTGGAAGTGTGCCCTCGTTTAGAAGAAGTCTCCCGGCTAATCCTGCCTCGTACTAACTGAAGTTGTAGAAACAAACAGCTAGCTAGATGATGTGATCTTACCTAGCTACTGCGCATGTGCGACTGCCAACAAAGATGTTACAGCAGTAACTACTACTTTTTGTAGCTAAAACAGAGACCTAAACACAGGGTGAAAAGAGGAGCTGCAGCAATGTGCAGTACAACAAAAATATGGTGTTTTTTGAAAATGAAACCATGTAATCCTATTCTGGTACAACCTCAAAATACAATTATGAACCTGAAAAGTAGCATAATATGGCCACTTTAAAGGAGTTTGCACATTTTAGTTGAAAGGACATCTTTAAAATACATTTAAATAAAAATGATGTGATGCACTACAATATACAATAGCATCTCCATATCAGATACCGCCCAAGCCAAACTTGATACCGTCAACACATGAAAATGTGCGGATGTCTTTTGATGCTTTTCTTAAATCCAAAATAAAAATCAATCAGTAAATGATAAAAAAAAAAAAATATTTATGCGCTTTTCTAAATATCAAATACAAATCAAATGAGCAGAGACAATGCAAGACAGCAGATAACGTTCATATGCTGAGGTCAAAATGCAGCAACAAAAGAACCAGAAACTACAATTACAATTAGAAGGTGTTCAAGTAGACTTTAAAAAACTTTAAAAATGCTAAATTGAAGCTACTAAGGCACAGTATTCTTTTAACGAGGTACGGCAGAATGGACAATCAACCTAGACAGAACCAGTAATTCTTGATGACAAGTAAGAGGAGTAACGGAAAAAGGAGAAAGCCATTATCCAATTAATCTGCTCTTAGAGAACATTCTCTATTTCTGGCTGGGAAGGGACAGAGCAGAGTGAATTTGCATAGTTGTGGCACACTGTGAAAACTGTTTTCTGTGTTAATATTCCTTCCTTAGTGCATCTGTTTGGCATTTTATGTTGTGGCTGTTTACTCTGGAGTTTAGCATATGTTATATACAGAAACACAGCACTTACATAACACACTAAGACATTGTCAGAGCTGAATAGAACAGAAGTATATGGAGGAATTACAGCACTTTGTACATGTTCAGGCTCCAATGTCATTATTTTGCTCCAATATAAGTTGTAACTAAGCGCTTCACAGCTACTAGATGCCTCTAAGCTTAGGAGTATTTTGTATACAACACAATCAATGACTGCATTAACAAAATCACTCTTCTTTCACTAATGTCATCAGAATAAAACATGTCTAACACAGCTCTAACCTTTTCGCATCCAGTGGAGTCCTGGATCTGTCCTGGTAGTGTGCATCATCAAGCGACATTATGAGCACAAGGCCTTCTTTTTAATAAAAATCTGATTAATAACATTTTGAAAGCAAAACCACTTGCAATATAAAATGCTTAAATTATGTTTTGGAAACATTTAATGAAAAAATGTAAATAAAATCATTATCTACTGCCGTTTTGTCGCAATAGATGTTGCACAATCAGCACATTAAAGACTGCCGTTAATTTCTGTTGGATATTTACTGTGAAAACGTTTAACTACCAGTAGCTCTTCTTCAACTTACCAATGGACTAGTTACATTTACAATCAATCGCCATGTCTCTTTTTCACATTTAGCCTACCTGAAGATCTGTACTCCATAGAATGAAAGCTTTCTATTTCTTCCTCAAAAACACATATGACAGCCTTTCATGGTTCAGGTTCCTTGCTGCTATTTTCCTGTGTAAGCTGTACTTGGGTGGCGAAGAGCAAATGACACCAACCTCCCTCTACTGTCTTCTATCTGACAAAACAGCCTAACAAATTAGCTTTTGCCGGCAAAGACCTTTCAAATAGGTCTGTAATTAAGCAGCAAGACCTCATCATAAACTAACAGTGGGGTGGGAATTAGGAAGGAAGAAAAAAAGTAAATCGTCTGTAATTGTAATGTGAAGGGTTTGTAAATGATAGATTCAAAGGCAGCTCTTCCTTCCAAATCCTCAAATAATCAACACAGTTTAGTTACTTTGAATCAGTGTGTGTGTGTTCATGAGAGACGAAAGGCAAAAATGCCTGTATGTCAAAGTACGAGCGGAAACAGATCACCCGTGAAATCTGCTTATCTGTGAATTTGAAATGTAGAGGCACTCAGGTAATCTGACACTTTGTTGTGTTTACAATTATTTATGGACAACTAATCTGTAGATGTGGTTTGGGAGGAGGAGATAGGGTGTTTGGATTTGGGATGGTTGGAGCAGCTTGACAGGTGCCAACAAGGCACTGTTCTCACATAATCTGTGTATGAAAAAGAGGGCTTCTATTGACAGTGTGATACCTTGAAGGTTTTGTGTCACTTCCTGTTTGCTTCAACTTCTGTGCTAACATACGGTACTATCACCATGACAACAACCATGTTGGCCCTGGGTTTGGAGAGGTGGTGATCCAGTAAGCTTTGTACTGACAGTGGTGGCGGAAGAGAGGAGAGAGGCTTTGATTGATGAGCAAAGCTGCCTACCTCAGGCTCTACTTGGCTCTGACAGGGACAAAACAGCAGTCTGCTGCGCCTGCTACTGACATTTGTTATAAATCATTGGCAATTTCATCAGTCGAGAGCGAGAGACAGCGAAAGCCACAGAGAGAGAGGGGGAAGAGAGTGACAAAAAAAAGAGAAATAGACACCTGTCTCTTAACATTGTTTATTCCATTTGTTTTTACTTTGAGCTCAGCATCCCTGTCCCTTCCCTTCTCCTTTTCAATTGTCCATCTTGGCCTTCCTCTATGCCTATCCAGAAACATAAGAGCTTTGCAGTACAAAACCATCACAAAGTTTAAGGTCAGGATGGTTTCACTCAAAAGAATTGTGCTGTAACTCACCTTGAAGGATCAGTTCACACATATTACAAAAAAACATTTTTCCATTTATGCCAAGTAATAATTAGCCATGCAGACAGTTTCCGTTTCATCTTCTGGGATTTGATAGCCTGACAAGCCAAACCCACATCAAGATGTTGGGTCTGGGAACTCACCATTGACGGAGCTCAATCCGAGGGGCGGGATAAACGGTTGTCTTTCAAATTCCCTCTGCACGCAATAGGATAGCAACCAGGCAGAGCAACGAAGAAGGTAGCAGAGCTAGTTGATAGATTAAACTTTTGCCGTATCCGGTCGGCAAAACTCCGAACACATCTTCCTTTTTTAAGAATGACTTCAGTGCCGTTCTTTGTTCTTTTCTCAAAGAAAAGCTTAACTACAAGTCTTCCAGAAGACCGCTGTTCCCAGCTGCAGCAGCCATAAGCCCGCCTACCGACTCTATACACGATGTGATTGGCCTGACCAGAGTTTGGTTTTTCCAGCTCACAAGCCAACGGAGAGTGCCTAGACCCCCCTGGCTGCAAATTAAATTTGCTGCCGCTAGGGTGCGTCTAGATTTCTAGGCTAGGGATTTGAGGCATCTGTCTGAAATTCCTGCCGCTACACCAATACAATGAATGAAACATGATTTGTGTGCAACTTGCCCGACCTGACCTTGTGCCCCTTGAGAGATAAGATTAAGTGGAAGTATATTTCTATTAAATAAAAAAGTGGTTGTTGGTACAGTGAGGCCCGTTAGTCCATGTGTGTGTGTGTTAAATTAGTTGAGGATCGAAAAAAACCTTTTGCTCAAGCTTTCCTGGCAAGGGTTGTCAATACATCACAGAAATATGTATACGTTTATGACGTCAAGTAATGCTGAAAATACACTATAGGTTCCACAATGTACCTATTTATGCTGTAGCTAATACCTGTATGCTGGATGCACACACTATATCCTATTGTCCTGACAACTTGGTGAGATTACTTTCCCACCGCACACATTGTGACCATTTACAGTAAATTTTTGCAGGTCAGATACAAGTGATTGAATTTGTGTCTGATGATTTCAAATATGTTTGCATTTACAGGCAAAAGATCTGCAGCAGTCTTGAGAACTCCTGAAGGACACAGGAGTTCTGAACTACATCTAAATAGAGTTGCAACTAACGATTATTTTCATTGTCAATTAATCTGCCATTTTTTTTCTCCATTAATCGATTGACAGTAGACAACTAATCGTAATCCATAATGCTCCGGCAACATGGCATCATGACTTTGCGTAAACATACACGCCACTTTCCTAAAGCCAAATGGTGTGTTATCTGTACGCATTTTTTTTTATGATTAATTTTTTGGGGCTTTGGGGCTTTTCCCTTTATTTTGAAAGTGGATAGACATGAAAGGGGGAGAGATGGGGGATGACACGCAGCAAAGGGCAGCAAGTCGGATTCGAACCCTACGCCGCTGCAGGACGAACATGGGGCGAACGCTTTTACTGGGTGAGCTAGAGGCCGCCCCATCCCAACGTGCCGTGCTATCGCGAGAACGTCACACGTTAAAAAAAAAAAAAAAAAAAAAAAAAAAAAAAAAAAAGGTTGGGTTTAGGAAAAGAACATTGGGGAAGGCTTAAAAAAAACACTGTTAATAGACGCCACACGCAGAACGCGATCCCGGCTCTCCTGGGTGAAGGTTTTAACCATTCGCCACCCCAACCAACCTTCCTCCGTGGACTTCCGTCCTTTCAGACTACTCGCTACAGCAATAATTCACACATAATGTAGGTCAATGGAGGCCAAACGGCGTTGATATACACGCTAAAAAACGATTATGCGTCTTCATAACACGCCAAAATGGTATACGGATTGGCGTGTCATACATAGGCCACTTAATGAGATCAGTCTGGCTCCGGAGACATTTCTTTCCCTTCAAATCTTGTCTTTTATTTTCGGCACAAATGAGTTCAAGGCCAAAACCCCTTTTAACTGCTGCTTCATACCAGGCTTCACTCTGCAGCTTTGTGTCACCTAAAAATCTGCCACTTTTCACTTCATCTTTTTTTGTGCAAAACGCGTACCCAGCTTTCTTACAACCAAAATCCATGTCTAGAACCTTATAGTGTGGAACCACTATTTTAACTGCATTGTACAGAGTGATCACTATATGTTAGTGAGAGCAAGATAGCAATTACAAGGATTTGACAATCGGAATGTAAGCACTAAGCTTAAAGCTATGCCTCGAGCTGGAGGGGTAAAAGATTAAGTCTATAATATTGCTTCCCCTTCATTTTACAAACTAGTATAAAACAGCTAGGGCATAGTTGAAAGGGTTCCATAAAGAAACAAACACACACAAACAATCTCCAGGCAGATACACCTCCATGTTTTTTCATCTCTATATTTCCCTCCACCTCTCTCTCTCTCTGTCTATCAACCACTTCTGAAATGTTGATAAAGCTGTATCAGAGGCGAGTTGGTCTGTAGTCATTGTTTGTTGATTTTTATTTATCTCTGTTTGGATCTTGAAAGTGGATCACTTAAGCATACTAAAGTGGATGTCAATTTCTTTACCCCCTTTCATCAAAGTATGAATCCTTCACAGTCTTGGGAACGGGGACAAAACAAAAGATAATGACATCCAATAAAAAAAAGAGATGACATAAGTGAGATCCAAACCAGTCATCTACAGAGCCAGTGAGAACTGTCAATGTGTGAAGCTGAATTTGCACATGAAAAGCGCAGTGGTTTAACGTTAAGTGTTTCATTATTTAATTCCACTACTCTTACCGGAGAAGATCAGAGACTTTTCTCTTTCCCTGATCTATTTTGGTGCCCATCATTTTCCCCCTATCTAACACCTGAGGCAGATAATTATCCATTAAAAAAGGAAAAAAAAATGCTACATTTAGTCATTTCTTCCCAAGCAAGATGCTTTTAAATGTGACACAGCGGAGTGACAAGCTTGAAGACCAATGATTATAGTAATTAGCTAGGAAATGCCATCAAGTCACCACGAATAGTTTTAGCTCTCGCTGACTTTTATATATTTATTTTAGAAGAAACAAGTCCCTTTTGAAGTTTAACTCTTTACAATGTTCTCTCTTCAAACTTAAACACACCCACGGTTCATTTATCCACAGTGACTTCACGTAGCTATTTTTCACAGGCACCCGTTGACTGGTCTTTGCATGTTTCATGAAACGATATAGGATCATCTTTTAGTTCTGCCCGTCTTTCTCACATACAGAGGCTTTCGCATAATAACTCACCTCGCTGATAAATCATGTCCCCTCTGCTGTAGCCCAAACACCTTACATTGTCAGAGCTCAGGCTCGGCTTGCTGGAGAGGCTGATGGATGATTTACAGGCAGCCAGCCTCTTCTCTCTAAACCCTTCCTTGGTGGATAAGCCTTGTTCATTAACCCTCTCACACATCTGAGCCCATGGCAGGACAGCCTAACACTTACACTGTCTATGTAGTAAGAAGAGAACAATAAGGAAAGGTGTTAAGGGGCACTTTAAGTGTGTGTGTGTGTGTGTGTGTGTGTGTGTGTTTTTACAGGGCAAATAAGGGTATTGGTACTCTTCTTAAAGCTTTCCAGTGTAGTCTATTCGCCGAGCTGAGAATCCTTGCTTACTCCCGAGGACCTCGTGTAAGAGCCTCCTTCTCTGTCCTTTTCCCTTAACTATAATCCTGAAATGGATGATTCCTAAAATACTTATTTTAAGGTTGGTATAAAGCTGTAAAGCCAAATGTCTACATAAGAATTATTGTATGTCATAGCAATGGAGCCTATACTGTATGTAGTCGGTGTAGCTATGCCATAGACTTTGCTATATCTGATGCCTTCCTCGTTAAAACTGTTCATTACATCGGGGCTATGCTGCCTACAGAGATACAGTGTTTGAAATGCCATCTCCTAATCTGTAATGTTAGGGAAACAAAGCAAACCTTCCAATCCTCGCTTTAAAGTGAATGAAAGGATGTAACCATATATATGAAAAAATATACCAAAGTCTTTTCTTTTTTTTTTTTGGGTGGGGTGGGGGGAAAAGAGTCTTTTTTTTCAACTTTCTGTCAGTGTTTTGGTGTGGAGTGGAGGGGGCAAGGAGAGCATGATTTACATGTAATCAGGAGAAAAAGTCAGTCGTATGGACCCGCTAGCCCACTGCTCTGAAGCCTGGCATCACTACACAGCCAGCGTACGGTAACGTCTTCCATGAGTTCACCTGGAACTCCCAGACATCATGCATCTGGTCTAGCTAAGGTTAACTTAACTGACGTAACTTATAGAGGTCTGCTAAAACAAGCGCTAAAGTTAGCTAATGTCAGCTATCGGAGCTAACGTTAGACTGTGAAAGACAACGGCAGAGAGAAACAGACTTTACTTTCGGTTTGTGAGCTCCAGATGAAGTCGGGAAAGCTGTAGATAATGTTACGGTAAAGCCACAGGCTGACTGGTCAAGCTGTCATGCACGGGAACGGAGATGAGGCACTGTTTTTTCTGTGCTGGTGGGCGTTCTACGCTAGAGGTAGCTATATAGCTTGGTTAGCAGAAGGCTGAATAAGGCATTTCTATGCGACCAAAATATCCCAGTTAACTTTTCTGAAGTGAAAACACTAGGGCTGTCAAACGATTAATTTTCTTAATCGCGATTAATCGTTGAATTTCTATCACGTGATTAAAATTCTATTATTTTGCATTTCAGAACAGTTTTTAAGTACATATTAACAATGGAAAGCCATTCTTACCAGTCTTGATTGGGAATCAAATGAATGCAAAGAAAGTGACTTTATTTTAAGATTTGTATTTGTTTATTATATATTTAATCTAGTCACACATTCAAATTTAACAACAACTTTGAATGCACCATGACGCTGTAAATTACCAGTTTCATTGAACTGTCTGTTTTTCCGACAACGGCAGCTGCAGCTGCAGATTGTTACATGCCGGTGTTGAATCCTCTACAGTGAAATACAGTCACACTTTACACCGTTACACCGTTTAGCGTTAGCTGTCAGCATTGTAACTGTGTTTAATCCAGCTACTAGCTAGCGGTAGGCTAACATTAGCTGCTGTCGAGTGGAGTGTTAACTAGCGTCATGTGCAGCAATGTTTCTGTTGCCTGTAACGTCTGTTTCAGAGCATCAGAGAGAAGTGCAGGCATATCAGTGGCACCAGAATGAGGCACCAAAATCGGCGTTTCTATTCCTGCAGTAGCAGGATGTGTTACGAGGAAGTACGGCAAAATAGTAGCCTGTTAGGCACGACGCAGAGCCGAGTGAAGCGAAAATAAATGGCGACATGCGATTAAAAAAAAATGTATGCATTATGCTCGACCCTTAATCGCATCGCGATTAACGCGTTAATGCTGATAGCCCTAGAAAACACACAGTGAGAGGGTCAACGTTCAAAATTAAAACACAGACAACAGCCAAAACCAAGTTAACGGGTATTATTAATGTACACAGTGCCATGGTTAGCATTGCTAAGCTTCTGTCATGACTGACAGGTCGGTGTGTAGCCATACCCTAAAGCATCCCCTGCTTTATTGTCTATTTTAAAATAAATGGGACCATAATTTACAAAATGAACCTCATGCTATATTAACAAAAGACTTTAAAGTAGCGATTGAGGCCATAAACACATTATGAACATGTTTATTGAGGTAATAAATCAAGTAAAATTATCATGGAAATGAGATAGCTTGCAGGTTTAAGGCACTTCCACGTTGGCTTCCCTTTTCAGGCCCAGAAGCTTCTTCCATTATTTTTACAGTCTATGATGTAAATCTGGCTGAAGGGGTGTCACATCGGGTGTCACATTGCTCAAATTAGCAACCCCTAGCACTTATTGCAGGCATTTCAACAATCATGTAATGTCCCTTTAAATGGAGGTGTGACTTATCTTCCTCTGATCAGAAAGCACTTGACCATGCTAAATGTGCCCTTTGTACTTTTGTCCATGAAGGCCTATAGCCATGCCGTGTAAATAATTTGCGTTTGCTATGTGCTTTAGAAGAACAGCACACAGTATCTAATGTATTCACTTCTGATCCAAGCCAAAGGATATATTAAAAATAAGCAAAGGACATGAGGGCATTTAAGTGAGTAACAGCTACATATGCATGATGTCTTTATTTGTGCTTTTGAAGAAAATTAAATGACTTAGTTCTGGCAATATTTCGAATCTCTCCTCTATATGTGCAACAACAGCACAAATGGCATTACGAATGGAACTCAAAGTGAGAGTAATGAGGTACATAAAACAACAAAGCCAATACAGCCAGCTAAATCCCAACCTCCCAACTCAACCTGCTCTGTGTTTGTGCCAGTATCAGAACATTTTATACTGAAGAAGCAAATAAGCAATTTTCTATTATTTTAGCTTGCAAATGTGATGTACATTATATCAAAACAAATGTTATAAATAATTGAGATTTGGCTGGAGATGTTCCTGCATGCTGAATAAAATCTGTGTGTATATGAGTGTGTGGCTGCCTGTGTGGAAAACGCAGAACTATCTGTGAAACACAATTAGACATCCTCTCTCCTCTTTGTCCGACATTGTAATTACCATTCACACTAGCCAGGCTAATTACCTCCTTTTAGAAAAATAATCAGGTTTGTACAAAAAAAAAGACTAGCCACAACGCCACAGCCTGACAACCAAAACAATAATCAAATCTATTGGGCATGGCTATTATGTTTTCCCATTTTAATCAAAACTTGCATTAATATTTAAAGTGATCAATTATTCTATCATTTAGTTTTCCAAAGATTATTGTATAAATCCTTTTATAAATTATTCATTATATTCTGTCAATAATTTTTTTTCTGTTGAATTTGCTACAAATCCTAACCCCTATTCCCACTGGGCTCTAATGTGATTCATTAATTAAGAGTTATTAATATGGCTTGTTTACAAAAACATGTGTTACTGTCCCCCACAATGTTTACTTCTTTAGTAACACTGGATGGAAATTATTTGTACAAAAAATAAAAAGATAAAAAGTGAGAATTTCTGTGAGAGAACAATTTCTTAACACAGAAGCTTTGGAATCAAAATAATAATTTAAAGAGGCACCCAAAGCAGGGTCAGGTTAGTCTTGCTTCCAACAACAGGGACAACAAAGTTCCATCATACCGAATAAAAATGTGTGAGCTGTAATTTGCTCTTGCCTATTCGTCAGAATGCATGTGACAAGCAGTAAGGTGAAAGCAACAGTACAAACTCATTTTCAACTATTCCCCAACATATGCCACTCCACTTTGGTTCTAAGGTTCTTCTAGAAATTGAAATTATGTACCCCTTTTCAAAAATAAAATGCTAAATGCCCTGTGGAGGGGGCTAAAATAAGGATCTCTTTTTCTGCAAGCATTATAAAAGATAATTTTACCACCTTATTGTAGCAGCAACACAACGGTTAAAAACAAAACCATGAAGAATTTACAGCAAGACAACGTTACAACCTCAGGGTGAGCCATTCAGACAGTAGTTCATCAAATATGAAGAAAACAACTACAGAACACCACCACAGTTTTTGGCACAGATCCACTTATGTTACAAAAGTCAGTTGATTTAGAAAATCAAATGTTTGCCTGTATTCCATTGGTTATATCAGTTGTTGAAGAAAAGTCAACACTCTTGTAACTTGATGTCTCAGAATATGAAAAAAAGCCTGGTTTTACAGCACTGAGCAAGGGCAAGCATTTTAAAATAATCTTTTTGTCCATGCCCTTTGCCAGCCAGCAGCCATTTCCTTGCCACTTCCTTCTGTGCCTCTACTCCTGCACCGTATCTGCTTTATTGTGATGCTAAACAGTGAGTTTTGACATTCAGAAGGACCCTGCCAAAGGACATGCTAGTGGAAGCAGTAGAGAAGAGAAGGCCTTAATGGGTTCAGCTGGAATGGAAAGCATCTGCTAGTCTCCACAGGCTGGAGGAGAGGGAAATGTCAAGTATGGTTATTATAGAGCAGACAGCAGCTCAAGGAATTTTTACCCGAATGAAAAACAGTCCCGAACAATGCATATGCACAAGCTACATCTCCACACATTAACACCCTTACTGAGGCAGTGAAAGAACCCATCCAGACCCAGATGCACATGCTGGAGTTATGTGACACACGTTTACAAGCACATACAATACAAATACACACATGTAGGCAATGCATCTACTTACTCATATCTGTTAGCTAAGTACACAAAAATCTGCAGCATTACAGTAACAATCTATTGCCAGTTGTATCTTGCCTACTTGGAGAGTATCCTCACTAAAATTACTTTGACAAAACTTGATTTAAGTTACCCTCTCCTGAATGACAGGGATAATCACGTGCTTGTGAAGTGTTCATACATGTGCAAAAGTCCCGCAGTGAGTATTTCTTCGTTTGCTAATTCGTACCCCTGAAGATACAGAATCAAAGCTAGTGCCAAACTAATGAAGCTCCTTAGCCCAGAGGCCAAAGACCCAACATGGTCCTGTGACTCAAGGCTGGGTGTCTACAAGGGGATGTGTATGTGTGTGTGTGTGTGTGTGTGTGTGTGTGTGTGTGTGTGTGTGTGTGTGTGCGCTGAAGTGAATGCATGTGGCTGTATGCAGTCAAACGTGGGAATGAGTGTATGGGCATAAGAGGGTGGTATAATAGCAGATCAGCAAAGCCCAAATCCCTCTCTCTAAGGGGAATCCAGCATCAAACAGATCCTGCTGCCTAAGGGCTGGCCTTTCCGCTCTGTCAGCATGGAAACTCCTGTCGCTGCACTGAGAGCTTCTGGATCAGGGAGAAGACACATAGCAGGTGGAGTGGCAGCAGAAATGACAGCCAGAGAGAGAGACAGAGAGATGAGGCAGTTTGGAAGAATGTAATAATTTTATCACCACAGACTAAAGTGGCCCTGGGAATCATCAACAACAGGAGCCTTGGTGTTTGTTTGTATTTCTGTATGAGTATGGTGCACTGGAGAATGATACCTGGATATGGGGCTGTTTACAGATTGGTTATTGCAGGAAGGTGACTAGAATTTTGAACCACACATTATCTCCTTTCATCACTCCTACCTAAATTATCTGCTTTGCCTCTGAGTCAAGACAGCTTAGTGGCAACCATAGCAACACATGCTAACAGATGTACCTCTTTTTGCCAAGGCCCAGTGTGACCAGTCGCAAATGTTAGCCTGAAGCACAACATCAGACAGACAGCCTACTGAAAAGATAAACAAATAAAGAAATAACACAAATGTGTGACAAGACGGAAACTGTGAGATGAGAGTGGGAAAATGTAGCTATAGCACTTTTGATGCTCCTTTACCAAAGGTATTACCACAGAGACAGAGCTCAAGTGCCTCCCTTTGTAGAGGGCACAGATATAAAGGGGAGATAGTACTCATTTCCCTCCCGTAACAGAAGTTCATATAATCATCTCCCTAGCTCTTTCTCTCCCCGATGGCTTCGTGATATGGCTGCTAGCGTTGGTAAATGTGGGAGGACCAGGAATGTGTGTGGCTAGGCGATAAGGCTGCTGTAAAATTTAATTAGCACAAAGCCATGCTGAGAATGACTTCATTTCTTACTGCATTATTAACTAGGTTACTATGTAAGAGCCTAGTCTCAATCAATGTAGATAAACGGTTCATGAGAAAATGGGGTGGAGAAAGTGAAAGAGAAAGAAAGACAGAGGGTGAGACGGAAAGAAAACAATGACACATAAGTCCTATAAAAACTAAGATGTGTATCTAAATTAAATCCCTGATAAAGCTTCAACATTTTTACCCATTGGTTTTCTGCCTCTGTTCCATGCACATAAGGTGTGTCAAGGCAGGCAGAAGAGAAGACAGTATGCATGTGAAAAGAAAAGATGAGGAGGATTTCAGAAGCCGGCTGAATAGCAATCCTACATTAGCAGTTTCACCTATACTGTTTGGGGCCTGAGCTGGTGTGAATGGGCTGATTAGGGTCCTTGGCTCGACAGGCTGAACACCAGTTTCCATTTCACGATCCACAGCCTTTATTACAGCCCAGCTTCCTCATAATCCAGCTAAAAGTGGATATCTGAGGAGCCTGATCAGCTTAGGACTTGGCTAAAAATGTTGGCTGCACGGCAGAGTGACATTGAGCAGAGTGCAGAGGTGTTTGTTATCATCTGTTTTTTATTAGGACTCAGTGGGCACAGTTGAGCTCAGTGTCTGTGTGTGTTTGTGCATGCATGTGTCCACTCTACTCTCATCCATCACACTGACCTCTCCAAGCAGTCAAGTGAATATATGGCACACCATTTCACTTTCTCATCTTCTTTCATTTTGGACTGGGCATGGATTACAGAGATTACAGTTTTATGAATAAGGCATTATTTGCTAGAGGTGTAGAGAAGCTTGCCCTCTTAGCATAGGCTAATGCAGTCATTAAAAGTTGTAATACAATTTGATATGTGTGTGCATCAAATTTTAACACGTTTTATTGAAAAAGGCCGCTGATTCAGGAAGCAGGACTTCTATAAAAGCACAAGTGGGAGCCATTACAAGGCATTTTTCATTATTTATGTCAGTGCCTCCAAGGTAATGAAACAAGTAAACAGCATCACAATCACTCCGACGTGGAAAACCATAATCTATAACCAAATGTTTTCAGAGAGAAACATATTTCATGCTAATTACTGTCTGTATTACACATAGGGCACATGGTGTCTTTGCAAATAAATACCATTTAGTTATCCCAGGATAGACACTAGGAGCTGCATTCAGGCTAATGGTTAGAAGAGAGGGCCTGGAAGTCGCTGGTTCAATCGCCAGAGCAGTAGAAAAAAGATATGGGACAATTAATCACCAACTACTCGAGTAAAGCTGCTCAGTGGCCAACAGATCTTGGTTTGGGTATCGTTAGTTTTTTTTCCGATACCGGTGCTAAAACTTTTAAAACGGTGCCTGAACCGAACTATATATAATATATTTATAATGTATATAATATTAAATATAAAAAAGGAGCACAAAACGACAGTTGGCTTGTTTATTGCTAAGGCCATATGGTAAACATTAAATGATTGATTAATTCATTAATAATGTAATAACAGTGACTTATTTCACCAGTAAATTGCTGGTAAACGACAAAAACAAGCACCAGATGGGTAAGGGTATTTTACAATAACTTTGAATGCACCACAAGGCTGGCAAATTCAAGTAAACGCACCATCTGTGTGGTTTTTCCGACAACGGCAGCTGCAGTCGGACGTCCTGGTGTTGGAATCCTCTACAGGGAAATACAGTCACACTTTACACCGCTTAACGTAAGCTGTCAGCATTTTAACCACTGTGTTTAATCCAGCTACTAGCTAACGGTAACGTAGCGTCCCGTGCAGCAATGCTTCTGAAAAAAATAAAAAATAAAAGTCAGGCACTGAAATGAGGCACCGGAATTTTCGTTCTTATTCGGTCTCGTTACTACTGTTTACGTCAGAACCGGTGCCCTATTGACACTGCGTTTCGGTATCCAACCCTAAACAGATCAGACTGTATTGTGCTGGGCATTCCAAAAGAGAAGAGCATTGTTCTCAGCAAAACTTGAATAAACAGGTTAAAGGAAATGTTCCCTTCATTGCTCTCTACATCCCTCAATTACTATTCCAGAAGTCTCACTGCACAGGCTGGACCTAATTGCACTAGCCACTTTGTTAAGGTGCCCTCTTGCTCCATCTGTTCAATGCATGTGTGCAAAGACTCAAAAACACACACACACACACACACACACACACACACACACACACACACACACACACACCAAGTGCAGCACCTCAGACAGACAGATAAAGGCAGGTCAAGGTACATTTTCCCATCTGGACAGCCTTTGTCTACAAGAACAGTTAAACATCTAAACCACCAATCAAGTGTGGCAATAAGTGAGGCGCTGTGACTCTGTGAAGTGGCCAGATGATTGTGGACATGAATACAGAGAGCAGTACACCTGTCCAAGTCTTAGACTCAGCTAATGGCCCGACCCTGGGCTGGCCTTTAACCTTCTGCCTGCACATCATTAAAACACAGGGTTTAAGATGACAATGTCTATGCGTGTATACATGGGTGTGCATGTGTGAAAGTGGGGGAGTGAGCATTCTGTGTTCAGAAACAGAAGTTCTTTGGCAATCATCTGTCACCTTAATGAAAAATGCACGGGCCATATGTGATGTGTGGATGATATATTATGACCAAATGCAGATAAATCAGCAACTTCTACTTTACGTTTTTGAAACAATGACGTGTAGCATCAATTTAAATAGATCTTGGGACGACAGCGTCTGTGCTCTTCTTTTTGTCTTGGGCTCAATGAAATGATTTATTAACCCCTTATTTTTTTGCCTATGTCATGTCTGGGGGAAAGCAGCAAAGCAACGGAAGAGATAAAGCGGTGACAAAACCAAGTAAAAAAGTAAAGAGTAGACTGAGGAACTTTGGAAGGATGGGAAGCTTTCTCCCATAATTGACATTGACATCAAGAGACAGAAATGTGAAAGAGGAATGAGAAAGCAAACACGCAATCTGCAGGATACAGTAGCCTGCAGTGGAATCCACATATCACAGTTTATAAGAGGCCAAATCAAAAAGGCGAGCATCTAACAGCAGATTCCACTAGAGTATCCCAGCCCCGGGATAGGAAGAGTGACTGACTCTCAGTGCTAGTTTTTCCACAAATGTCTCACATTTGAGCATACAGAACACACAGAGATGGAGAGAGGAGGAAACAAACTTCCTTTTTTATCTACTTTTTTGACTTTCATTTCAACTTCACACTCTTCCCCAGTTGCGTCTTTATGATTGTGCAGCACAACCTTTGAAAGACATGGTGGGTTGAGTCTCAAATTAAGCCAATTCCTATTCCTATCTCCTACTACAATTCACACCTATACCTATCAAACTATTTAAAGTCTGCACTGGATAGCTACCTGCATGAGCAAAAGATCCCAAATTATATACACAAACATAAACTCACCAAAAAGGGTCATGAAGTTGACTCTGCAAATACATTAGGGATGCACTGATTGTGAAATACTGGGCTGATATTTATTTTTAAAATAACATTTTTGCCGATGACTGATGTTGTGTTGTTGTTGTTGTTTCCCCTTTTGTGACGGGGAAACAAAGAAATCTTCAATCTTCAAAAAAAGTCTTAAAGTCATTCATCCCTCTATTACACTTTCTTTGAATGCTCACAAATTTAATCATACAAATTTATGAAAAAAAAAACAACACAAACATCAGCCACTGCCATCAGTGAATGTCGTCTTATTTTCCGATGGCAGTCAACAAGGCGAATATCGGCTGATACTAATGTTCTGCCGATAAATCGGTGCATCCCTACAATACATAGCACACAACATCTCCAATAACTAGAGGCTTGGTTATAGGGTGACAACCTTTATGCTTTCAAGTGCAAGTAGGAAAAAATAACTCCTGTTTCCATTTGGTAAAGGGGTTCACCGACTTTGTGAAGTGACCTTTACATCAATTTCAAGCTCTAGTTCAGAGCTTTATCACACATGATAATTGTTAGATCGGGTTTCACTAAAGACATCTGAAGTAATGGCTCCTAAAGACAGACATTTACTCCTTCACAGATCTTGTTCCTCCCCACACTCTCTACATAATGGATAACTCCTTAAGAACGGCATTATCGCACACATACATCCAGAATGCACCTCTGGCTTGAGCTGTCTTGCACACTTAGATTATCATGCTCTCTGTCAAAAAATAAGTTATATGATACGATACCCTACACATGTACATGCACACACACATCAGCATGGAAGTCAGTGAGGCTGTGATGAGTGCTTGCTTAGAAGGCTGAAATTACCAGACAGAGCCTGGAGAGATGTTTTCAGAAGGACACAGCTAAAAAGCTATTGCTGCTTTAGAGATTCAATTTGCAGATTCAAGTCTCTTACACCTGTGTGGCTAACCACCATCGATCTATCATTCTGTGGAGCCCAATCCAATTTAGAGTGTCGAGGAGCCCCAGAGCCCAGCAGCCTTATCCTAACCCAGGCCACAACCACCACAAAGCCTGCTTACCTTCATCCCCTAAAGTCTGTGGGTGTGTCTGTGTACTTTTATGTGTACGTGTGTATGTGTGCTGAGGGAGACTGCAGACCAAGCTAAACACCTTAGCTGCTGGCTCATGTTAAACTGTGCTGAGCCAATGTAGGGGTAAGGGAGGAGAGGAGAGGACGGACAGAGGAAGCAGGAAGAAATGCTGTGAACCCAGGCTAGGACCTTTACTTAAATCAAAGAGTACAACAGAAGGAGATCAGGAAGGAAGAGGGAAAAGAAGGGGGAACAATGTGCACCCCTTTGTTTTGCAGAGGAGTAGACTGCAAGGAGTCTACAGTATTAATTCTATTGTCTATTGCATAGCAATCACACTCATCATGACTACGAAGCACTATAGCCATAATCAAACTACTCCACAGTCTCATCAAAGTCTTGCGATGGGGAGCACACTCTTATCAGCCATCTGATTTGTTTCTGGAGACAACAAAACGTGCACCACTGCAGACAACCAGTCTCCCTTGGTGCAAAAGCTTAATGGCACCATGCATGTTCAGATTGACCACTCCAATCTTTCCCCATCACCACTAATTACAGTATCTTCTGGCACAGATGTTTCCGTTTTATTTCTCTTTGCTGCTTCACTGGAGTGTAGCAACACCCATGAGATCAATTATTAAAGGGTATTTAAAACTGTGAGAAAGGGAGATTTTAGGGTGGTGTGAAAGTGAAAGCAGCTGTTTAAGTGCTTGTGCCGATGAATAAACTTCATCACCTCCCAACTAAACATAGAGCATCCTGTGGGTTTCACTCACTCCAGCGACTAAACTCAGGGCAATTAAGGCATGGATCGCTGTAGGAGAGAAGGAGATGGGAGAGAAGAGGTGCGGCAGGAGAAGTGGAGAGACTCCATACCAATAACAGGCAATTATGTTTGGGGAGGGCCATTGTCAGGCCATGAGAGTATAGAAGAAGACAGCGGGGATATGGGATGGTAGGGAAATGAGGAGGAGTGTTATTTAGGAGGCAGATGGCAGAGAGGGGGAAATTAAGATGAATGGGCACTGAGAGGCCTGAACTGGTGCTGGGGCTGGGCAGAGAAAAGTAATTAGCTGTGTTTGCTCTGGGAGGCTGGCAGTGAGTATGATGCCTGCAGTGACAGGCTCAAGCCTTGTGTTTTATTGGTCAACAAGGCCATGTCTGAAGCTGCCAGCAGGGGGGCAGCTGGGCTAGCAACCTTACAGGACCTTCTTACCGGTACAACCCACCGTAGGGTCTTTTTAACAACATGGACACTGAGCAGCAGCTCCTTCACACACACAGTAATTTCTTTTTACTCTAATCCCCTGTTAATCTAACATAGACCTGGACGGAAACACACACACACAAAATATTTTTCTCTCTCCCACATTATTCCGTAGTTTCACCGTTTCCAATTGGCTCTATCTTTCTTCCCCACCCCATTTCTCTCCATTTCTTATGCTACAGCCTATCTGTCTCTTTCCTCCCACCCTGTATATCTCCCTCCCCCTCGTCCCTTTCCAATCTAATTTCAGATAAGTCGTAGCAGAACAGAGCACGGCCCATTATCATTGCCATCAATGATGTGGGTGGACTGAGCGTGAATAATTTTATTCATGTGTGCCTGTACCCAGCCCACTGGGATTCCAATTACAAATAATAAGAGGTAATAGGGTTACAGCATAATTCTTGAAGTGCATCAGTAATGATTGTAGAAAACCTTTGACAAGAGAAGAAAGCTGTTGATTATTTTAGCAAAAGTTAAATTTCTGTTTACAACTGCAAATAATATAGGGCATTTTAATTTGGTGTAATTAGTATCCAATCTTCACTCCCAGGAAGCCATACAGTTGACACACCTTGCCCATTTTACATTAAAATATTAACATGGAGTTTCTAAATGATAACACTAAACACTTGAAGTGCTTGAAAGTGCAAGTGGCTTGCATCTAATTTGTAGCACAGCATTTAGTCTGTTTGTTTGATCTTGGTGCACATGCCTCAGTGCACTTCAAACATGCAGTACATAGGTCAGAAGTGAGAAATTCAGGACGAGAACATTTTATTTTCTCCAGAAAATGAATACATTTGACTTGACTTATACTGTACTGTTGTGAATAGACATCTGTAGCTTCCTTTATATATGTAAATAAGGTTTTCAAAATGTGAAAGATCCCAACTGCATTCAAAAGCATAGAGTTCAACTCAAAATGCTGCAGTTACTAAACAATTTAGGAACCTTATCAAACTGAGCTGCCAGATCAGCCCACACACTGTTTTCAAAGAACCTCAACCTGCTTCTCTCACAGCTTGCACATCACACTGCCTGTTTTAGAAATGGCCTTTCACACTTTTAGAAGGCACACACAAGGTCACAAAAAAGGCAAAAGGACAACTGAAATGGTAAAAAGCAGGACATATAAACTGTTGAGGAGAATTTGCAGTACATGCAACAGATGTTTACGACTGGCTTCCAAGAGCAGATAAAAGACAGAGCTGAGCATGCTTGAGGCTTTAGTTTTATTTGATTTGCTTTACCATGGTTAACAGGCCTGAGAACCTGGCGGAAAGAGCTGGGGCTGATCATCTGCTGCTGGTTCTCTGTGGAGAGCAGTGGACAAATAACGCAAACATATCTTACAGTACTAAGAGGGATTAAAAGGATCATGAGGAGGAATTCACAATCTGGAGAACAGCTGTGAAAAAAAGTTCATTAACAACAAACACTGTGTTTAAGGGCACAGCTGTCAATTGCCCCTAAGGTTCAATGAGCACCCATTCAAAACATGTACATAATTCCTCATTTTGGATTTAAGACTGCCAGAAAAAAACTGGGTGTTTATTACCTTTTACTGAGATCCAAACATCAAATAGTTATAGTAGTAATGTTGTCAGGCTGAACATAAAAAAACAGTGTATTTTGCAAGTGACTGAGAATGAGAGTGTATGGAGCAAAGGCATGAGAAGACTGAAGATCCAGTTGGCAAGGTATTTGTGGTTTTTGATCATCTGACTGGAATCCCAACATTACCCACATATTTTTCTGGACAAAATGTGTAATAGGTTTTATGTGTGCATCTTTGTTCGTGAATAAATGTAGGTAGAAGATATAAGACTCACCTCTGGGTCTTGGTGCTCTCTTCCTGCGGTCTCTAAAAGCAGCTCCTGACTGTAGGGCTTCCAGCAAACTATCCATCACACCTGTCTCATCATTCTCTGAAAAACCCAAGAAGAAAATGAATGAGGGGGTGTTGGAAGTAAAAAAAAAAACTAAATCAGATAAAGTGCACTATTCTTCTAGTGGTGAGGTTTGCCAACTGATTGCAAGAATTTAGAACTTACAATGTAGGGCTGTCCCAAATGATTATTTTTTAAACGATTACTCTAGCGATCCATTTTTCAATTAGCGATTATTTTCCCATTGCTCAATTATTAACAATTTGCACAAAACAAATTTCAATAAGGTTCAAATCTCTATTTATTAAAATTGTTTAACACGGCACTGTTCAAAATGAATTTGTAGTGCAACCTGAAGCTAGATGTAGGCTATCAGTCCAACAACAAAATAAAGTCACTTTCAGGAGGAATACAAAAATAAAAACTTAAAGTAAAAAGCAAAAAGAATAGCCTGTATTTGCTTTTTTTTAACAGTAGTAGGTAAAATAATGAATAAGCTCTTGTTTAACATCCAAGCTCTTCTCCCTTTAATCTTACAGTAAAAAAAAAAAAATCTAACATAAGGCAAGTTGCAGAGTGTCTAATACAACTGAATCGATTGGGTCACTCATGATGTTAGTAAACCAAATCAACGGACTAACGTACCCAGGGCTCCAGACTAACTTTTTGCCTTGGTTGCACTGGTGCACCTAACTTTTTTATTTAGGTGCACCAGCACAAAATTTAGGTGCACCCAAATTTTTCCTCGCGTCGCCGTTAACGCTGAATGGCGATACACAATATATAGCTCTGAATTTTTTTACAAAGTGGGCTAAATGTTCAGTTTTAAGTCAAAGCCACTTTTCACAAGCTCTTTTATTAAAACAGATTGTGATTCAAATAAAATGCAAATACATGGTTTCCTTTACCAGTTTGAAAATATACAGCTGCAACACATGTAAATGAAAGTTATCTGAAATAAATAGCCTAGGATATATTAAAAAATATATATACATCTCTGAGAAAGCTCCTTCACTTGTTTTCAACAACAATGATTAAAAGAGAGAGATGACGCCCGGGTTCGACTCCGACCTGCGTCCCTTTGCTGCATGTCATTCCCCCCCCCCCCTCTCTCCTTTCATGTCTTCAGCTGTCCT
This sequence comes from Sander vitreus, assembly GCF_031162955.1. Lineage (NCBI taxonomy): Eukaryota > Metazoa > Chordata > Actinopteri > Perciformes > Percidae > Sander > Sander vitreus. The sequence continues at coordinate 17,824,596 of NC_135855.1, read as the reverse complement.
ATCAAAATAAAGGCCGAAATCTTAAAAAACAAACAAAAAAACAGACAGAAAGACAGAGGGAGAGAGGGGGGAGTGCGATGGACTGAAGCGTATACTACTCAGAGTGACGGCTGACTCATTATGAATGGGTCCAGCACGGGTCGAATGCACTTTGTCGGGTCAGCGGCGTTACACACGTCTTGTGTAGGCTATGAAATGTCTGTATCGTCACTGCGCTGCATTTTTATGAACTATGATATTCTGGCCATGGGTCACATCTCTCGCCCAGGTCCAGCAGGCTCCATCTCACACGCTATTAGCCTACTCAACGAACTGAAGTTAGTTGCATTCAATAACTGTAAATAAATGTGTTTTTCGCCGTGGCGGCCGCAATAACCCAGAGTTACCAGCGGAAACACTGGTACCAATACAGGTTTCCCTCTCATACTTAACAATATACAGCTGTGTTAATAACGCGCTGTGTCTCTCCATGTTGCAGGTGAGCCGTGTGTGCGTGAATGGAGACGGGGCTGCGCGGAGAAAAGATCCAAACACAGGCACGGCTTTACAGAAGGAATGGGTAACGCAACATTAAACCACATCGATATAAACGACATCGCTTTGTTCGTAGAGAGGCAGCGGATGCGAGGATGTTAGGTGCACCGGTGCGACCTAGGAAAAATCTTAGTCGCACCATTACAAATTTTGGTCGCATGTGCGACCGTTGGGCTACTACTGGGAACACATTCCGTGTCACTATGTTGATAATCGCACATTCTTGGGAGTAAAGCTTAGATCGGGCACAAAAAAATCAAGCCCGACCCTACCCGAGCCTGTGCACGTTGTGTCCGAGCCCGGCCCCACACATTAACTGGAATTATGAGCCCGAGCCTGATTTTAACCCGACAATTTTTTAATACGTGGGCCGTTGTAACTGACGTTATAAAGGACTCATGAGATATCTGAAACAATCTGGCTTGGTTGCGCAATTATCGAAGACAGTGCTACAGATGGGGGAGACACGATTTAGCACAGTTTGTTTATCTCACACTCAAGTCAGTGCAGGACATACACCCAGAGCTACGGGAGAATCTGGAGAGGCATATCTTTCTCACCACCCAATTAGGCTAATAAAGTAATGATTTAAAAAAAAAAAAATGCTTGATCAAGGGCCCGGCCCGGGGATAGTGGCAGGAAATATTGCCCCGGCCCGTGGGTCAAGTTCGGGCTCGATCTTACGGTGTTTTGCTGCTGTTATCCTGACTCAGTGATGCATTTTACAAAGACTACAGACTATGATGTTATTGTTGCCATTAAGAGTAAAATACTCCCACACTTTAGAAGACCGTGTGCAAGCCTTTTTCTCAACGTGTTGTTGAACTCGCGAGGAATCCATACCTGCGCTGTTGCTGGAGGCAGCTATGTTTTTATTTTTTTTTATTTCTACGCGTCGATGCATTTATGTGATCGACTACGTCGACAAATCGTCCCAGCCCTATTACAATGGCAGGTCACTATATAAACGCATAACGTGATAAATAAATAAAAATCACCGCCTAGCGTTTGTATGCCTCCAACAACCAATGCAGTTGTTGCAGTTTACATCCATGTCTGTCCAGACTAACATATGTAGTGAAGACTTTGAAGGAATTTAATAAAGAGGCACAGAAGATCTATATAATCACTACAGTTTCAAGGTGGGCACCCACGATTAGTGTCCCCAATTCCGTATCTGACCAAATGTGAAATTGTGTCACAATCTCCCCATCTGTTCCTGAGTTATGGCGTTGAATAATGGCCATGAAAGCCCTTTTGCGAAACATTATGATGTCACAGTGAAGTTCTCCAGTCGCTGGCAGCTGGCTAGCTTGCCAACAAGCTCTGTTCTTCCAAAGTGTCTATGATCCAAAATCAATGTCTTAATCCAGGCAGTATTGTACCAGAGAGTATCAAGAGATTCATTCCAATTGCTGAGATCCAAAATCAGTACTAAAAGAAAATAGTCCAAAGCCGAGCACACAAGCGAAGCCACTCGTTGACATTTGACCTTATGGATATTAAATGTCATCGCTACATCATTTTACCCTATTATACATCTGTGTGAAATGTCATAATTAGCGCAGGCATTCTTTGATCATGGCTAAAAACACGTTTTGTGAGGTCACAGTGACCTTGACCTTTGACCTCCAAAATCTAATTCATCCTCGAGTCAAATGGACGTTTGTGCCAAAGTTGAAGAAATTCCCTCCAGGGGTTCCTGAGATACTGCGTTCATAAGAATGGGACGGACAACGTACGGACAACCCAAAAACATAATGCCTCCGGCCACGGCGAGTGAGGCGACATAAAAAGCCATGAACAAGGACCTGCTATATCACACGTCCACTCAAGTCAAGTGCTTGAATTATGATGGGAGTAGTTCCAAGCAAATCCAGTAATGCACAAGTCGGCAGGTTCTTGTAGACAACCTGCTGTGCAAATATGCAACCTTGGGCAATGTAGTCATGCATTGCATTGTAGCAGCCAAAAAAACATAAAAGGATTTGAACTAACAATGAAGTCACATTTACAGTGACATACAGTGTACTGTCAAGCTGAAATGGAACATACGCCTGGCAACATGGTGTATTTACAGTAGAGTATTCTTGACTCAAAATATCCAGACCTTTGTGGCGGGAGGGGAACCAAGAGAAAGCAGATGTATTGAAGAAAGATAAAGGCTTTGAAGATGTGACATGTAAATCATGCCCTGTGTTGGTACAGCTGAAAACTTGGCCCTGACACCTGAGGCATAACGATGGACCTGGCTAGTAATTTGCTTTGAAAACAGCCTAGGAAAAAAGATAGCAGGTATATGGGAATGCTGAGGGAGAACACACACAGTCAATAAAAGGTTTATGCTGTGGTTGACATCCGAATGTGACTACGTGGGTGTTGCTTTTCAAAACTGCTTCTGTGTTGCTAATAACATTTGAATCTTTGTCAACCACCATGCAGATGTAAAGAGCCGTTTACCACTGAACTGTACATTTCCACTACCGACACACTGGCATTAAAAACTACAAGCTACAGTGCAACCACAATGATGGTTTTATTACATTTGACGGCTGGATGCCATTCGCATGCTGTCTATCAGTCTCATTTTGTTGTTTAGTTTAGTGTCCTTTCTTATCGGTTCTTTCGTAGGTTTAACTCCTTGTTGTCCCTAGAACGCGGCTCAAAAATAGGGGAGATCGAACGTTCTCAGTCGTGGCCCCAAGGCTGTGGAATGAATTGCCTCTAAACTCACTTTTATTCATTGGCTTTCAAACCTGCTTGAGAGTTTGTATTATGTATTCTGCATTTTATTTTTCTAGTCTGCTATTTGTTTTAAATGTTTGTTTTGTTACTCGCGTGTTTATAATCATGTCAATGTCCAGCACTTTGGTCAACCTGGTTGTTTTAAATGTGCTTTACAAATAAAGTTGGATTGGATTAACCACTGGCTGACAATTAAATCACAAATATATTTACTGCAATTCTATTTTATGTTGTATCAATAAAAAAGAACTGAGAAATGAAATCATTCGTATTTTATAATGACTAATTGTATGCCAAATTGTTCCTACAGAGAATGTTATTGTACTGTAAGGAAGAACTGTAATTGAACTGAACCAACACCAGTAAAAGAGGCAGATGAAACTTAAACTTCACATACTTCACATATGTCAGCAAGATTCATCAAACACGCTAACACTTGCTGACATTATGTGCATCCTTGTTAATATCTCGTACTTCCAAAGTGAATTTTCTTTAGCACCAGGCCCTGACTTTCCTACAGCAACGAAAGCGAGTGCTCTGCTCTGGATTTCTAAATTTTGGTTTGCTGTCGCCTACTGAGTTATATGTTGAGTTCTGCTTTACAGAACAAAGGATACTGCCAAAGTCAGGTAATGTCACTGTGGCATGCAGTCTAAGGACACTTGACATATATACTGATACTGGTGCTGCACAACTAATGGCACAGTATTCATAAAGAAATTAAAATATTTGACTCCCCATTTAGTAAAACTGGAATATCAATATAGATGTTATATGCTTACATGCAATTAAACATTGTGTGCTATATTAAGCATGTATACGATCGATTTATTAGTGTATGATGTGCTAGAAAAGTTCTTACAACTTCATTAGCTCCATAGAGGCAAAGATGTACCATCAGCCATGGTGTGACTGTTTGGCTCAACCAGTGATTTATTGAAGAGTAGGACATTGCTCTGATTAAGGTTGTGTGTGTTTTTCTCACTCCTTCCATTTTGTCTGACAATTCCCTGTAGAGAAATAATACACATTGGAGGGAAAAAAAATTAATGCTATGACTGACTAGGACTGTGATAATACCAGATTCTCTACCGAGTCAAGGCCATCACATTTTAAACCAACAAATGGGGCTCTATTTTTGTGAAATTGGGCACAAGCACAAATTAAAGCACACATGAGTATGGCAATGACTTTTTGTACATTTTGGTGAACAGACAAACCATAATTGCAATCCAGAACATCCCTATAAAACTGGAAACAGGGGCAGAATGAGTACATTTTCAGCTTATACTGCTGGCTCCAATAATGGCCAATCAATCATTCAGCAATCTGACTCACCCAACGCAGACAGTTGGTATAAATGCCTTCCATTGGCTGCCTATGTCAGCTATCTATTTTGCGGGGCATCTTCACTACACCTGGGGCTTAGCGCTGCCCAGGACAAGTGTGATTGTTTTAAAGAAATACAAAAAAGTTTTTTTCCACTACACCAGAATGACAACTCTAGTAATTCAGTGACCTAGACAGGCTGTCTTCCTAGATCCCCAGCATGCAAATGTGCAGCCTCCCAAATGTGATTATACTGAAATCAAATACACTGACTTTAAGTTTATTAGCTAATGCAATCTGGTACAAACACTCTGCAATGAATACTCCCTTAGTTGAGCTTATCATTTTTGTTGACAGTGTCATGCATGTCAATGGGATGGGATGACAATGATAGTAGAATAAATGTAAGCAATTAGGTTTTTAGGGCCCTTTTTCTATTCATTTATTTTTACATTCCCTTGTGCATTGAGGGTACCAAGCGCTGCCCATAGTAAGAGCTATTAAGTAGGGTTAGTCACAGCATTGGTTTGCTTATATTATTTTAATTGGAATTCAGATTGTACTTTGTTGTATCTACAGTACAGCGGCATCTTAACCATTCCTACAAGTTTAGCATTTAGCCCAGAAAAGGGAAAACTTCAAATATATATTTAGGATAAAAATATTTATGGTGGAGGGCAAAAGCTGGTCAACTAGCCCCAATATGCTGACCCTTAATATGTTGTAAAGCGAGGACATCTCGTAAGGTGTATAAATAAACAAATGTTTTTTTTAAAAGGAAAAATAAAACGAGAAACAGGTCATAAGAAAAAAAATCATATAGCAAATGTTTCTGCCCAGCACACAGTGTCTGATTTAGTCTGCTGCGCCAAGACCAGCCTATTGCCAGCATCACAGATTGTGACTGAATATACAATTCAAATCGGTTTATTATTAAAAGAACAGACTACAACTGATATAACGGTTATACATGCTCTAAATAGATTCAACATGAACATGATTGTCATTGGTTAATCTTAACAAAATGTGTAAAATGTCCAGTCCTGCACTTGAATGAAATCAAAAGGCCCTCATTTGAGAACATGTTTGAGTGTCTGTTTTACATTATGTCCAGGCGCAGATAGTGTTAGTCTATTTTTAAAAGCTATTAATGAGGACTGGGATTGCAGTCTCAACCTCTGAAGCTCGTCACCTCCGTCAGATGCCTACAAGCTCTTCTCATCTCTTGCAATCGGAGACTCTTTCATGCGCCGTTAACTACATCCACTACAGTCACACTGTACCATGGGATCTGCAAACTGAAATTTTCATCTTCGTTCATGCATACAGTACCATGCGGCACCATGTTGGGCATTCTGCAAGCCTACAAAAACTGTTAATCAGCTCCACAGTACATGGTCCCCTTACAGTAAACCCACTGAAGCTCCTTTATTGAGGGCGGAGGGTCTCCGGGGTGGTGGGCTGTGGTTGTGGCCAAACCTCACACCAAGCTCCTACTACAAACACACATACAGTATGGTTGATATGTTATGGCCCACTTCCTTGCCTGTCTGCTTCTATGGGTGCACTTGCTTTTCATTCGCAACAGTTACATTCCTCCTCTGGCTGATATGTGCCCAGTTCTTCATCATTACACAGAGCAGAGAGGCAGAAAGAATTTCTGAGCAAAACCAACACTCCTCGACGTCCAAATTTGTCTCCACTTCTGTGGCAATTCATCACAGGCAGCAAGCTTTACACTCCCAACAACACACATAGACAAATACACAAAAATACAGATAGCACACAGAATACACGCAAAAAAGGAGCAGATCAATCTATTGCAACCTGCAGTGTGTGCCTTCATGTGTAGTACTCCGTTTGACTCCAACCCACAAGAACATGAAACACTTTGTGTGCCTCAGGAGGCAAGGAAAAGAAACCCACTCAGATCTCCCGCCTCAGGAATATACAGGAGCAAAAACAGTCCAATTTTACACATCAATCAGAAGCAACTCAGACAGGCCGAGACACAAAACTGCTTTATAGAATGTAGACAAGAGGTGTTTTCAGACAGCCCAACACTGAAAATCATAACACATATTTCTATACTCACACCCACATGCTCACAAACTTAGAAAGAGAGAGATCACAGACATGTCACATGGATAGTAATGGAGGAGGAACACATGGCAGAGGAATATTAGTCAAGCTAGTAGCTGTGAAATGGGCTTGAAACAGTCATTCAGCTTCTGAAAGGTGGTGCTGAGGAGGATGTGGCAAGAGAACAAAGACTAGTGAGAGTAACGGGACAGTGAAGAGTGGTATCCCAGCTTTGGCAGTAGAGCTACTGATTGGTGCTTTGATGTGCACAATTTGCTTGCCTATTTCTATTCTGCTGCATCTGGGATCAGAGCTCTCATGACAGGTGTGCAATGTGCACAGAGGCTTTTTGCTTTAACTTTCACAAAGAATGAAGACGCTCTCACAAGCCAGTCTAGGCCATACTGATGCCTATTTAAAGAATAGCAAGTGTGTCTGCCTTCCTTGTGTTCACAGCTTCTTCATTGCGGCTCTACAGAAAGCTCCAAGGCCCACGTTTTAGTAGTAGAAGCATGAAGTGAGCGCAATGAGCTCTACTGTGGCATGTCTAGCTTGATTGTCCATGTTGTGGGGGAAAAAGAAAATGAATGTGTGGAAAATATGTGGTTAGGTGTACAAATGTAGATGTACGAGTATACAAGTCAAATCAACAAAAAGGTGTTTACTCTACCACAAAACAAAAGAATAACCGCTGGGAGAAGAAGCATGACAAAGCTTAACCTCCACCTCTGGGAAAAGGCTGTAGTTATCCTCCCGTCTGTAGTGAAACGTCAATCGCCACCTGTTTAAGCAGTCCGTTCAGACTATCGTTTTCCATTGTCTGGAAATGCATTGTGTGTGTGTGTGTGTGTGTGTGTGTTGATGTCTACTCTCTATTCAGACCCGGACTGATGCCACCCACCACTTCACTCGACAGGATGTGGCACTTATCATCAGGACAATGACCCGGTAGAAGCAGTGTGTAGCTGAGGTGGGCCAGAGCAAGGCAAGAAATAGGGTCAATTGGGCTGGGATGGAAAAGCTAAGAAGAGAAAATTACACGCCTGAGTACAATGAATGCAGGCCGACCACTGTGTTCCCTTGGACATTTAGAAGACAAATGGTGCAAGGCCTGTTAACCCCCCCTCCCTCTCTCTCTCTCTCTATTGAATATCTTCTGTTCCACTTTACTGATAGTTTGAGCAGAAAGTAGCCAAGCCATTCACTGGATGATGGGATGTACAAATGACACGCATCATAACCAGCTAATAAATATTGTAATCGGTTACTGTTGATCATCCTCGCAACTGTTGAATAAAAACAATGAAAATGGGGAGTCTTTGCTGCTGCAACTCAAAGTTGTCATGTGTTACCAGTGACACTTTAGCCAATGAGCAAACAATAACCTAATCACGTGTGATAAATCCAAACATTGATAGAGAAATCCCATCAAATTATCATAACCCATTAGAACAGTTCCCCACTTTGGGGTCAGGACTCCCACAAGGGGTTGTGAGATAATACCCAGCGTAGAAAAAAACCCCCCGGAAAAACAAAATCCAACTCCTTGCTTTTTCCTTTGTGATATAGTTTATAGTTTAACCCCTTCAGACCTCTACAAATTATTCAAAGTCAGTCAGTCTTTGAAAATTACAGACTTAAGAGCATGCACTCTACAGTATGATAGGAGGTCGCAAGAACATATTGCTAAGATGTCACAAGGAGAAAATGATAGGAACCATTGCATTCCAGCAATCTGTTAAAAGGCAGTCATATTGAAATGTCACCATTTATAATTGCTCTATTGCAAGATGTTCTGGTAGTACAACGTCTGGATAAAATGGATTTCAGAATCAGCTTCAATGGCTAAGTAAGTGTGAACACATACAGGGAATTTGACTCCGCCTTTTTGTTGTTTTCAAAGTACATAGACATACAGCTAAAAACAAATACAACAAAGGTGAACAATTTTAAATATGAATCAGAATGATAATGGTCAAATGAGTCAGTCCAAGAAAATCTGACAAGTCCACCATGACTGATGAATAGGGTTGCAAAATTCCAGGAATTTTCAAAGTTGGAAACTTTCCATGGGAATTAACGGGAATATATGGGAATTAATGGGAATATATTTTTATTATTTATTGCCAGATATTTTTAATATTGCTTGATATAATACTGTTATAGTCTATAACAGGGAACTTAAATGTTGTTGAAAAAGCAATACATAACCAATTGCTATTAACCTGTGTGTGTTAATTGTATAGCCCGCTTGTTCTTGATAGGCTGGAAACAATAGACAGCGCTGATAGTTAACTTAGCACGCATATAACCATAACCATAGTAAATCAAAGGCTGACGATTGACGAATAACTCAACATTTGCTTGAATGGGACTTTTGGGGAGGGAGAGAGGGCATAGGGAATATGTTTATTTTATTCAACATTCATGTTTTTTTGTTGTTCAAAGAAAGAATATCAAAGTTTTACTGACGAATAACTCAAAGTATTCACTTGCATGCCTATCTGCTCATTGTTGTTCAATGAAAGAATCTATTAAAGTTCTACTGACGAATAACTCAACATTTGTATTCACTGTATATGCCTGTCTGATTATTACAAAACAAAATGTTTATATTTATGTTTGTATAAGATGGAGTTTGTATGAATTACCCAACATTTCCAGTTAATTCCCATGAATTCCAAATTGGAATGTTTCCAAAATTCCCCAGCTTAACTTTCCATGGAATGTTTCTGGAAAATTTTCCTCCCCTTTGCAACCCTACTGATGAATAAGGCAATAAGTGCCTTTTGTACATCCCTATATACTATAGTAGCCAACAACAAAAAAATGCAGGCTATTTAGTAGAAGAGAAGCAATTTGGATTCAATTTCATTTAACTGATGTAATCATTTGTTTAAAGTTCATTTTGAATAATGTCAAAATTAAAAAACTGTAAACGGACATACATTTCTTTGGTTTAAGAAGACAAGCAGACCTGGTTCCAGACACAAAAGGGTAAAGCAAAATACTACATTAAACCCTCAAACAATAAACACCACTTTGAAGATTGAACTACCAACTAGTGTGGAAAACTGCTTATTCCACACCCTTTGCAGCACTGATGTACTGTGGCACTATAGTACCACGCAACAACACAATTGGGTTATTAATACCTTTCACACCATAGAGGCCAGTGCAGACATTTTTTTAACTGGCTTTGTGTTGGCTCTAACACATTCACACTTCATGGAACACAGCGGTCCAGCCCTCAGTGAACATTAGGACATTGTTAGGCTAGTTTCCCACAGCAACACAGGGAACCAGTCCAATGTCCACTGGGTTCTAGCAGACACCAGTGATATCCAAACTGTCAGTTAATTATAACAGTAAATGCATGAAAAATAAAATTGTATCAAATGTAAACCAACTATGTGAGTAGTGCACCACTAAAATACTACGGCATGATACAAAGGACATTACTTTGCCTATAGTATCAAGGGACAATCTCATGAGATAAAGTATGTTCTTACAAGCCTCACAAAAATGTTTCCTTCTGTATATCTCTCTCTCTTATGCCCCTCCTATGCATTTAGCATCTTTGCATGCAGGGTTGCATTGCTAGCTGTTCTTGTATTTGATGTCTTAATAGTTCATCGCTTGTAGCCATGTAGGGAATGTTAAATAAAGCTCTAATGTATAATTTGTCGCTTCACAAACATTCCCGCTCCCGGCCTACCCTGGGAGTTAATGCAACAGATTTGTCATACACAAGCCAGGCACAGCTTGAGGAGGAGAAAAAAAAAAAAAACACCTATTCAATCTGAATTTCAATCTCCATAGGGCTCTAGGCAAATGTATGCAAGTTGATGCTCTTGCTCTACTGCCAAAAACACAATGTGCAGATGACGAAGCCAGGCTGCATATTATTGTGTAGGACGGTAGAAGCCCAGTCTGTGGCAGGTAAAAGAGACAGAGGGAAATGAGAAGGACACTGGGAGAAGCTCATGTTTCAGGAATACATAAGTAGGCACAGCTAAAACCAAACTAAATGCAGATACCTGTAGCAAGTAAAGAAGCTATAATCCATTTTGATCATTTCCTCCAGGAAACCCTCCCCCTTCCTTCCCCTGTCTCTCATTGCTGTGCCCTTCAGCATAATGTGGATATGCAGTCTCTCTGGAGCTTTTTAGGGAATTGATGGGTAATCAGATGATTACACAGAAAATCTCCATTGAGGACAATTGTCCCTGACAAACAAAGAGAAAGCTCTTTAGTTAATAAATAGGCTGAGAGACAGACAAGAGTGAGAGAGTGTGTGAGAGAGAGAGAGAGAGAGAGAGAGAGAGAGAGAGAGAGAGAGAGAGAGTGTAAATCCTGTCCTGGGTTGGCAGCACAATGCCAAATCTCTATCACATATTCATTTCATCCTAACAATCTGTGTGTGTGTGTGTGTGTGTGTGTGTTTGTTTGTGTGTGTATGTATGTATATGTATATGTGCATGTGCGCGTGTGTTATACATTGCCAGAAACATCACTTCCTGGGGATGTCACTAAGTTTGCCTTCAGCTTTATCTTAATTTGAGCGTATCTAAATACATTTCAAGCTCTGGGCATATTTGTATAAGCCTATCTGACAAAATTCGTCTGAGGTTTATTCTCATGACTTTCTTATTTCTGAACTACTTTTCTGAAATAGAAAAGTTTGCAGTAAAAACACAATTCAACACACAAGCACAGGGAAAAGAAGTCCAAGCTGTCAATCTGAGCAAATAAACTGAAACACAGTAGTAGTCATTAAAATTCACATAAGGACACATATATACAGTGCCAATAAAAAGGTATTCAAGTCTCTTTTCTTGGTTTACAACACTGAAACAAAGTGGATGTACTTTAGTAATTTTTCTTTAACACAATAACTGAAACTTCATTAAATGCCAAAGAGAAAACAAACTGATATAACTTAAATACAACTATAAAACCTAAATTCTTACAGTAATTGAAGATGTATTCACTCGCTCAATTCAATATTTAGAAGAGGCAGCAATTACTGCTTTGAGTCTCTGTGGTTAGGTTATTGCCATCGTGACACTGCAATTATTCCCCATTGCTCCTTACAAAACCAATCAGGCTCTGTTTAGTTTCATGGCATCTAAATTCTTGATTTAATTGTGGTCTGGATTCTCATCTGAGAAGAGAGTCTTGCTGGAAATGAAAAAAGTCACAGTTCTCTTAAAAAATGTGGCATATTTTTGTTTTGACGATTTCTCTAGATTATGCTGCATTCATTTTTACCCTCTACCCTCACAAGCCTTCCAGGGCCTTTGGCAGGGAAGCATCTCCACAGTACGATGCTGCCACTAACATATGCTTCATGCTGGGGATTGGTGCTTGTATGCGCATGTGTGATGTTACAGCAAATACTGCATACATAATAACAGACCAAAGGGTAATAGGGTAAACATGTATTTAAAGGCACAGCACCTCCACCCACACACACACACACCCACCCACACACACACACACACACACACACACACACACCAGATTGATAGGAAACTATACAAACTATTTTAAATATGACATTTTAGCCTGAAATAATGGTAGAGGTAGGAGCACCTTCTCCAGATATGGTGTCTGCCAATAACTGCAGACACAGAGCCGTGCCTCAAGCCTACATCTGCAGACCATTCATTGTAAATCGATGGACATTACCGAGCCTCACTAATATAAGCACAACCCATACAGTTCAACACTGGCCTACTGGGAAAAGTTATGTTTTTTTGTTGCTAGTATTTTCAGATAACCAGAGCATGACAGAGGGTGAGATATAGCATGCCATACGCAACTGGACTAACACACAGCACATAACCTATGCACCAGAATCCTGTTCAATAATTTCAACTGGACCTGGCCCTTCATTCGGATGAGCCCAGCACTGTAAAGCTTCAGGCACTCTATTGCACATGGTGAAGATCGAGTGTTTCTATTATGTTTCAGCCAAGAGAGGCCTTGGTTTGGCTCAGTAGTATGCTCACAGCAGTACATTGGCCTGGATGGAGCATGGTGGCTCTCTACTTGCACCCTAACGTCTACAGGAGTTCTACAGTGGCTGGCATAGTCATGTTAGCTATAGATTCTGGTGCAGGGCTGGGACTGCCAAACTCAATTGCTCTGCCAGCCTTGGCTTTGGCATTGGAAATGGGTCTGGAGGCTGCACTGTTGAACAAGTTTATGGCATCAGCGGGGCTCCAAAGGGGAAAGAAAAAAACAACTGGCAGTTGGAACCAGATGCTCTGGCATAAGGTAGACATTGCCTTCTTCATAGCTATGTCTGACACTGCTTGGTACATGGAGTTATCATTGTAGCTACATTATGCCTGAGGCCCACAGCATTGGTGTGGTCCTCAGTTTGAAAAGGAAATTTTTACATCTACTGACAATATGCAAGCATGCCTTACGAATACCGAGTGCAAAACAACATACCACATGGATGAAATATAGGTGAAGTTAAAATCATAGGTCTATCTATCCATTCAGGATGTACTCAATCAGTATTTATCCAGTGGAGGGGAACATCAAAGGACACTCAACAATATAGTTTTGTTAAGAAAATACAACATTTGCAAAGCAAAACCAGAGATCTGCCATTCCAACTCTGAACCTGTACACAACCCGTCATACTCTTATCAGTAAGCACCATATGAAAGCCTGAAAGCTTTTGCACTTTTTTCAGAAAAAGGTCATAATATTAGCATGTAGTAACAGAGTAAGCTTTACCTTAAACTGGGTAAAAGTATAGTAAAATGCAATAAAAAAAAGGAGCTACATAAAAGCAGGTTTTTAGACCTGAAACTGTTTAAACAATACATGGGGCTGCGCTGGTGGTGGCATGTTTCTTCAGGTACCAGCGAGACATGAACTATTATCCAGGAAGTCCAGTTTGAGTAACAGATACATGAGTTTGTTTACATGACAGGATTTGGACAGAACTGTGGAAAATATTTTATCTTCTGTCGCGGGTCTCGCAACTATCGCAAGCTAAACAGTAGAAACACGGCGTTACAAATTACAAAGTAATATACCATGTGTGCTTCCATGTGTTTATTTGGACTTCGCAATGTGGTCCAAATAAAATTGACCTTCTCTGCCAGACGATCGTGTGGTTTTATGCCTGACTCTAGGCTCAACCGCTGCCCCCTCATTCCTTCAATCGTCCAAATGTCTGAACACTTCTGAGACATCATCAGTTCTTGGTACCTTCTTAACTTGGTAAAGGATTGCTTTTCTCCACATTTTATAAACATCACATTTTTAAACTCAATGTATTATGGGAAAAAAAAATAATAATAATTAGGGTACAGTTAAGTGTAACTATTTGCACAAGCCAGCAGATTTTTTTCTTTAGGCTAATGATTCTCCATGCAGCATTTGGCTGCATTTTTATGACAACCAAGCAGCTGTACACCAAACCTTTTGCTTGTGGCCTAGTTCAAGACTGTGCTTGTCAACATGCAATGTTAAAACTTGACGAAAGGTATTAACAACAATTGTAATTGTGGACTTCATATGAAATTATTACAGATTCAACCATCACCCTTCATGGACTGTGGCATAACTCTCTGCTCATTTAAAAAGAGTAGCTCTCTGGGTGAATTGGGATTACAGAGGCTGTCCTTCAAACAATTGACCTGGGTTAACGGTCATTATAGCAATCATCTATTTTAGTCAAGTGTTTTGTAACAATCCATTGAACCCCTATAATCCTGACGAATGCTGTTGTGGGCAGGCCCTGTGCTCTGATCTCCCAAGAAAAGTCAAGCTTGTAAGAGGTGAACTTCTATACCTGGATCAATAACCAATTAATAACCATAATATTACCTCTAAATTCCAAGGGGGAAATATGTACAATGCAATACATGAAGAACCTTGCCTTGTTAAAGTGTCCACAAATCAAGGGAAGGCAGCACAATGTCAATGTTGCCTTCGTATGACACAATAACATTTTAGTTTAGTGCATGCCTGGTATGATAACGTATGCTTTTATAGTATAATAAATATATACTATATTTGATAGATTAATTGGTCAGAAATAAAAAAAATTTAGACTATAATTTCAACAGGGCTGACATGAACTGAGTGACTGAGTTAAAAAAAAGAAGAAGAGCTTTTTAGACTCTCTCTTTCAATTTCACACCACTGGTCATTTTGTATTTAAATTATTTCCAACATTACTTAACTACGTGTCCATCAATCAAAAAAAGCACAAATGCTTTCTGTGTAGATGTGGGTTTTAGTTTTTCAAGAGAAAAATACTAAATTGTGAGAAAATAGATGGCCCCTCTAATCCATTAAAAAGGGACTTATGTTTGCTTGATAAATGACAATGTCATTGTCTTTGAATGATCTCTTACACCATTTGACCCCAGATCGATTTAGCACACGGCTCCCTGTAAAGGGCTCGACGGTGCAAAAGTTGACAGGCGAAGCAGATTGAACAGTCTCTACCTGCATTGACTTCCAGCAACCTCCTCTTCTTCTGTTGTCTCTCCTGCTTTTCACGCTCAGCCTTCTCCTTTGCCGCCAGTGCCCTCCTCTGTTTCTCCTCTGACTCCCTCTGCTTCAGGTTTTCTTTCAGTGCTTGCTGTGGGGAGAGCGGGAAAGAAAGTGAGGGAAAGACAAGAGAAAAACAAGACAGTTTGCTAAGTGGGGTTAATTACAGTAGTCTAGAGCCTGTCCAAGGCAGAGGCAGCTGTCCAACACCACTGACATCTCTATCAGGAACCATTAGAGTCAGATGAAGCTTCTAAGATGGAGTGCCACCCTGGTCTTGCCAGACACAAAACAACTTGACACCAGGCACATCAGAGATCAATAAGAGGATGACATAGACATAAATAGAGACTGCTAGTCTTAAAAAAACTTTAGTTTCTGTTCTAATTTTGACGCTTTCATGCATTTAAAAAGGTTATGTATTCTTTTATTCTTTAAAAGATTAATAAAGGTCTGTTTTTATGTTTCTTGTTCTCTCTTGTTTTTCACTCTACAGTCATCATCCCTGGCAGAATCACTTTACAAGATAAACCAAAGTGAGCGGAAAACGTTCCTATGTGTTAAAAAAAACAAAATACTAACACAGGATAGAATGTATAACGCCTGAAAATGTACAACTATACAAGCCCCGGATGTAGCAACTGTGCCCTTGCAAAATAGATGGTGGCGATAGCGCAAGGGGAGGAGAATGGCGGCTGAAATAGGTGGCCAATGGCAGGCTTATACCAACAGTCTTAATCCGGTAAATCAGACTACCATTTGGTAAACAGCAGATGAGCTCCACGGCAATGCTAACAGCAATACAATTCAGGCTGTACTGTAAATGCTCAGCTAAACTCAGTTTACAGCTGCTGCTGTGTGGGTGGATGTTGATGTCTACAACAATAACTGCAGATCAACTGTAAACATAATTCACACTTACAACCACCTGAACTTTTCAGAAACTGAAACCGCCAGATTTGATGTAATTACAAGATTAGGCAACTTTACTGCATATACTTATTAACCATAAACCTAGAATTTAATTAGGAAATCAAAATGTTTATGAAAACATTGACTATTGATTGCACTTACTGTCTTGCACTTGTACGCATGTGCAATGCACATTATAAATCATTACATGTATTTATGATGATGTTAGGTTTTCTCGTCATCATTTTATTCTTCAGATTGGAATTTCTAACATTTGAGAAAAATATTCTAGAATTGCAATATATAGTAATAAAAAAAAATCATATATGCATACATAATTTCATTTCTCTTTTTAGGGGATAATGTAGTTTGACTCGATGTTACATGAAGGAATAGAAACTCCTACAGTACAGTAAAAATCATTCATTTTTCTTTTTTGTCAGGCCTCTCTGTTAATAAAGCACAATAATAAAATGTGGGGAAATTGAATACATTTGTGCAGATATTTCTATTAAAAGCAAGTGGACTACAAACAAATTAACAATCTTCAAACAGCATAAGAAAACCTTTAAGTTGACTGAATGCGGTCCCTTTCTTTTGACCAGATACTCATATTGATTACCTGCATTTTAACCACATGCACTAAGTTCCAGTTTAAATTTCTGGGCAAGTCCCTTTTCCTAATTTATTACATTTTGATGTAATAAATACAAGTCTTGCGACTGGATGAGCTTCTACAGCATTCACTGAGACTGCAAGCATGCCCCAGTGGTTGCTATTCGGTCCTGTGACAGAAATGTCTTAATATTATTGACATTTGCACAAGAGGATATAGCCAACTTCTAAACTTGTCAAAAATGTCATTAATTCCATTCTGCCTGTCTATGAAGAATTATTTCATAGGTATACTATCTACCGTACATGAACCACTGTGGGTACAGGCTCTATAATCCCTCTGCCAAAAGGGTTTTTCAAATAATAGTGTCAATAGCTCAATAAAGCCACAGCCAGGAGACAGACTGCATATGATTTAATAGAGTGCTAGCATGATTACCATCCTGATCAATAGCCAGTCACTTAAAGAAAGGGAGTCTGGGCTTTTATCAAACAGCCATCTCCTCCTTTTTGTCTCCCCTCCTCTTGTGTTATTCACACAGCACAGCTAGACAGGCAGGTCTGTAGAAGAATAGTAATGCCAAACCAACATTAATGGATGCACACAAAGGCACACACCGAAAACAATGTCATACTTGGAAAACTACAGTGGGACAGTAAAGAGGGGCAGTCACTTATTGAGGCCCACTGAACCTCTTATTAAGTCAGCAGCATACAAGTGACCATAGGCCTTTTTCACAGAAGACATTTTGACTTGCCACAGTAGGCAAATGCACAGGTGTAAATAATTAAACAAAATGATGGCTGAATTCTATTTAGCTGCTTTCATTTCAGGTTCCTGGTATCGTGCATGCTGGCTCACTGTCAGGCCCCGATCACACCGGGCAAAACCATTTCTTTCCTATGGTACGGCACCTGGTGTGTGCTCCTCTCTTGCACCGTGTTACTTTTTATAGGGGTTTTAAGATGCCCATAAGTGTTCAAATATTCTTAACTTTTCAGCGCACGGCGTGGAGTCGCACCACTTGTCAAAGTCACACTTGACCCAGACAGCTAATCAAACCAAGCAAGAGGCGGGCTCTACTACTTTACCACTTCCTTCCTGTGTTGATGCAGGTAAATGTGGTTGTAAGAGTGGGACAACGGGAAATACAGACGAAAGGTCGATAATAGTAGTATTTTCTTACGATGAACTAAATAATTCAAGGTCACCCAATTATTCAAGCAACGGCAACAGCTCGACATCAGCTTAAATCAATTTTTTTAATTCGATTAATCACATTTGATTGGCCGATTGCGCACGCAGTCCCGCTCCACAGGCACACTGCGCTGTTTTGCCCGAAGCGCTTTGCCAAGGCGTTTTTGAAGCGGCCGCGTCTGTAGCGACGTGTTTCAGCCTGATCGCCGCCTCACTCTCACGAGCCATCGTTAGTGTTATTGGTAACGCCTGTGCTTTTCCTACTGCGACAAAATGGCTGTGAGAAAGACCTATTGCTGGAAATGATATACTCAACTTGAATTTAAAACAAATGAAATAAGACACACTTGAAATAAGAGAAATCACAACTCAAACACTCAGTAAATCACTATGGTTATGTTCTCTATGGTCGAGTACAGCTGCATGTGACTAGTCATAATCACTCCTATGGTGTATCCTGTCCAATAGATCCTCCACATCTGCACACTGTGACCTTTTTCTTTCACTGGAGAAAATATATAATTTTTTTCTTATTTACACACAGACCACAATAAGATTGTAGCTTGTTGGCAGCTTAGCAGACATAATTTAAACATTTATTACAAACTCACTCACATAAAGACAATGGCGTCTGACATTACTGATATGTACCACTCAAAAGGTTTTTAGCTGTTCATGTAAAGGTGATATTTTGAATACATTGAATGGGAATATATACATAGGTTCTTCTGTAATATACTTAAAAATGTGCATAAAAGTATTAAGTAAGTAGTAAGTAAAAACTGCTAAGTTAAAATGCTGTAAGTCATTGCACTACTTGGTTAAACTACTTGGTTAAAAAGATGGTCATTCATTTCTTTACGGAGTTAAAATGCACTATGATCTGTAGATCGGTAATCTATTGCTCTGACCTTTTCATATAAAAGAGGTTTAAAAGATAAATAGGATAAAAAGACAATTTGTGTTTAAAATGCTGTCTAACATACCTATACTTTGGGAAAAATGCACTTGAAAATACATTTTGCAGTATTTCTTTGTTTCCTTAAGTTTCTATTTGTTTCCTGTTTTAAGCACTAGTTGAGTTGCTAATCTGTGTTTGATTACTAATGCCTTGTTCGGACTGTAGGGGAATGTGTGGCTTCCGCTCGTTCATTACAACATTGGATGTGAGCGAAGCAACATCGTGTCCGTGTAGCTCATTCTATTTTCCCCTTTTACAGGTAAGAACGAAGGTGGTGATATGAAATGTATATGTGTCTTAATTTTGTAAGGAAGTAAGGGAGTAAAATATTAGTTACCGTGATAACTCAAGTATGTGAATTTAGAGGATTGAATGTAAACGTGTTGCTCTACTGTAGCTTGCAGGCTAACTGCGTCATGCGAAGCTAGGTGAAGCGTGGTACTAACGTTAATGTAACATCGCCGTTGCCTGTGTTCACTCGTTTTATATTGTTTGTATGAGAATGCTATTGCTGCAGTTTAAGAACAATAGTGTTAACTATTACAGTGATAATTGTGCAGAAGCAAATAATTCATGTGTTGGTGCAACTGGAGTAAGATTGTAAATTATTCTGGATTAATAATAAATGTATAGCAGAAGTATTTTGCAAGGTGCAGCTAAGATATATTTTGTTTATTGAAAATACTGTTTCACTGTTACTTACCAAAACTGTTTGAGATACTGAAAGGGACATTATTGTGCTGTGAATAAAGAAAATACGTGGTTTGTTATATCTTGTAAACCTGCTATTATGATGTTACTGAAAAAATGCATTACAACATTGGATGTGAGCGAAGCAACATCGTGTCCGTGTAGCTCATTCTATTTTCCCCTTTTACAGGGGCATAGCATTCAGAGCTCTATATTTAAATGAAACTAACTCCTCCACAAAATGAACTTTGATTTGACGTAATGAAACTGTCAGTAGCTCGTGGCAACTGTTGATTCACAAATGACTATATTCTAAATGGGCATCCAATCTTGTAAATTACAGGCGGAGAGAACTACGAAAAGAAAAGGGAAGGACAAAAGTACTGACACATAATACATTTTCAATGAAGAACAATTAGGTGATCCCAGGTTAGTTTTCAGCTCTGATGGATGTCTAATGTGAACATAACATTCCTTCCCTTCTTCACTATCAAGCTCCGCTCTCATTTAAAAGTCAAATTCAATTACTCAAACAAAATGGAAACATAATTGCACTATAACACACTATAAGCGGTTGCTACCTTTAACCCAAACAATTTCATAAATACAGCAACCCAGCCACTCGTGAAATCAGTGTTGTTTAATACAGCCTCACAGATCGGACTGTCAATTACGTTTTACGACGTATGTATTTTAAAACTAACCAACTTATAAAAGACATGATTAGTTTGCCTTTTCGTAGAGAAAATGTAATGCAAAAAATGCCTTACAAGCCTATGATGCAAATGACAACTGTACTATGTCATTAACATCTGTAGGCCAATTATAATATAGACCATCTTATTAAGATGGTTAACTTTGACATAATTTCATTAAACAAGAGTCTATAGCCATGTAAGCTGCTTTTTGTAGCAATACTTTGGCACAGTGGTGCTTTGAGCTAGATAACACCAGCATGCTTAACATGCATAGGATGTCAATTATGTTAACAAGCTGCAGTTTAGCAGGTATAATGTTTGACACATTATTAATAAACACAAAGTACAGCTAAAGATGCTGGGAAAGTCCTTAGTTTTGCAGGCTCTATATTGGTAGTCAATAACCAAATAACTGATGCTGATACTGAATCAAAGTTATTTAAATTCATCCTGAGGGGACCACGAACAACCAACTATCAACAATCCATGCTATAGTTGTCGAGGGATTTCAAAAAATGTCAAGCTGCTGGTGGCACTTGAGGAAATGTAACTGTAACTGGGGCTATATTTGTAGCAAATTTCATGAAAATCCACCCAATAGTTGAGGATATTTCAATTTCAACCACAAATATCAACCTCACGTTGGTACTAGAGGAAAGGTCAGGGCACCAGAGTCATCCTCTTGAGACCATGAATGTATGTTCAAGATGTCACGACAATCCATGCGAAAGTTTATAAGTTATTTCAGTCTAGTCTGAAGTGGCAGACTGACGACAATCCAAACAAATTGCCTTTCCTAGTGCCATGCTAGAAATGAATGGCAGGTGTTTCAATAATGTGGCTATGCAGATCAACAGAGAGGCAAAATTACATCCTATTTTAAACTGGACCCTTTACTGCTGCCAGCAGCCGGGAAAACAATGTTCAGTCAATAACGGGTCAATACAACAAGTGGGCTGCTTAAGAGAGGATCACTCAAACTTTACAAAGAGTATGGAACAGGCAAAAGAGCAGCAGCAGCAGCTAAAGAACATAACATCCTAGTTAAAACAGAATTGGCTGATATGATCCCAGCCAGTACAAAAGGGCCATGCTGTCTTCCTAAATCACAGAACCAATTAGCAATATTAGAATAATAGAAGGAAAAACAACATGTCAGTGTGGACATTGAGTACAGTAACATAAAAAAAATCATTTTAAGCACAGGCAAGGCAGGTGTTAGTTTGTAAATCCAAATTCAAGGCAAGAATGATCTAACTACTGAAAAATAATGAGAACTAAAGGAACATTGATTTTGAGAGATAGTGAAGAGTCTGAAACTACAAAAATGTGTCATGTGACTTTTTTTGCCTTCTGACAAAGCATCCATTTTTACTGTAATATTGAGCTGAAGGAGAGAAAGCAGTAAATAGAGAGAGAGAGGGAGAGAGAGAGAACCAGCTCTCTGAGGAAATTGCCCTCCGCTTTCCTTCATCACTGTAGGTCTGCTTCCCCCTCCTCCTCTCCTGGATGTCCGCCATTAGACACGCTCAATTGGATTCCTGTCAGATGTGCGGCCTCGTCCTGGGGCTCCTTCCTACGGGTGACTGAGCATGCGGTACGTGTGTGTACGAGTGTGTGTCCATCTTTGTGCGTGAAAAAGCTAAGCAGCTTTCCAAATAGAAAAAATGGCCAACACAAAATGACAAACGCACACAAACAAAAATGCGCACACACACACACACACAGTTCAAGGCTCAGTTCGCCTCAGGCAGTGGTCCAGAGACAGCTCGCACCTATTAGCATGGGCCTTGACACAGCAGGGTAAATGCTGACACAGATTTGACCGAGAGGTTATAGTGCTGAGATTTACTGTATGCCTACGTTCATTGACCTAGCCTTGGCTTCTCCCAAGATATGTCTGTGTGATGTGACCATTTGAACCAATTGCTGACCTAACGCAGGGGAATAAATAGCTACCTTGGGAGTTTTGACCATATAATTCTAGTCTTTATAACACTTGGCTTGTTCACCTCTCGCTGGCAGAGTCATTGACTGTAATGTTTGGTCAGAACATAAACGCTACAGCAGAACCTCAAGCCTGAACTGTGGAGCTAAAATTAAAGGAATTACAGCTGCAATATGAGACATTAGCGTGCCAGTAGGGGATATTTATTTTACTTTTTTTTTTTTTACCAGGAATATTCCCATTGCGATTCATAATCTCTTTTACAAGGGTATGTACATATATACACGTATGTATAACAGCTGTTATACGTATAGTCTTATCACTATTATCAATTGGCATTGAACAAAATGGAGCCTATGGAGTCTATTAAAGTGAGGAAAAGAATTGCACCACAGAGAAGTTATGGGATCAATTGGGATGTGAATTTGATCATAATAGAAGGACAGGATCATAATAGAAGGACAGGACTAATAAAAATAGTTTGTGCCTCAATGTGAAAAGCTGTTTATTGTACATGTAGCTTTAATTAAGCAAAGTGCTCGTGTGAAAGCTGGACACTGTTAATGTGGTTTGACCTTGTTAGCAGTTGGCTTAAACATGGGTCCCAAATCATACAGGGAGGTACCTTTTCTTCAACATATAAACATATATTCTATATACTGTACTTGTAGGTTTACAAAAACATGTTTACTGTGCGTCTCGATAATGATGTAGACTGTAAACTTATTTAAAACTGTTCGAAAGTTTCTTTTCAGACTTAGCGTAGATTGTACATTGTGTACAGTACGCATGAAATGTCTACATCAGCAGCACAACTACTCTCCCTGAAAAATACACAGATGTACTGTAGAGCGAAAGCTTTGGAGTACAAGAAAATCGAAACCACAAGTAATGTAAAGTAATGGCTGTGTAGGAAAAAAGGCAAAGAGGCATGAAATCCATTTGTAAGTGTGAGGTAGATGTTAAGTTGGGGGCAGGGCAGGAACTTTAGTAGGCTAATTAGCTACTATTATCTGTCGCACCCACAGTAGCCTGTGTCACTAATCCTGCTGATTAAACACAGTGGGTCTCCATAGCTCCACAGCTCACTGTAGCGCCAGACTGATAAAGCCACAAAGCTCAGTGATGATATAAATGTCTGGCTGAGACAGGACTGCATAGGACTGACACTGTTCTGCTTTGCATTATACCACAGGACACTGATGTGGGAATCACAAAAAAGAAGTTGAGGTTCTGTCTTAATGCAGCCAATAAATAAAAATAGTAAAAGTTTATAATCCAGCTTGTTAATGATTTTAATGCTGTTAAAGGTTTGCTTATGTCAGTACTGTTCATAAATACAGATATAGCAAAGCAGGCCTATAGTTCCAAATATTATTAGTTGATAAAAGACACAAAATGAATACACCCATAACTCAAAATAATTAGTTACACCTTTTAAATGGTATTATGGAACACCAATCCACATAAATTGGTACTCCAAGATCCTTTTTAATAGCTGTAGGATTTTCCTGAAAAACAATGTATAGACTCATACACAATATTTCAGTGTCAGTATCTGAATCTATTCTTATTTTTCTGTGTTGGGGACATTTCTGGGCATTAACTAGGGGTGTGCAAAAAAATCGATTCACATTCGTATCGCGATTCAAGTTCTACCAATTCTATATATATATATATATATATGAAATTGTATGTCTACTGCAATCACACGTGAAATTTACATACTGTGAATCGTTTTATTAAAGCGTAACTCTCGCCAAAATGCAACCTAGGGTCTTTTTGTGAATGTACCCGAGTCAAACTTTCGTTTAAAAGCATATTTAGGACGGAAGCGTCACGTTTAAGATTTACCGTATTCTCGTTTTTCGGTCAAATGGCCTTTTGAATGGGAGTCCTAGGGGCACTTTCATGCTAGCCTCAAAATAGCTATTTTTAAAACACTAAGAAGGCTCGACACAACATGAAACTTTGCTCCAAGTATCACCAGGGGCTCTACACATGAACTCGAGCATTGACAACATTTTTTTGTGTACCCAGAGTTTACTAAAAAGAAAGGTTTTGAACAACTCACCGTAGGTCTTGTTGTTTCCAGCCGCAGCCATTTTATCAGTCAAAAACAATCGATTTCCGAATGCAACATAACAGGGAGGAGAGTAAAGATGGAAAGCTCCTAAAGCTTAGTTCCATATAAATGCACGGATAATTTCTTGTTTTGTCGTTACTGAAAAATAATATTGACCTCGTAGTTGAAAAAGGAGCCTCATATGGAGTCCGTTCATTCGCATTCAGATATCGACTCGTTTTGACTGCTGAGGTGGTAGCAGCCGGAAACAACAAGACCTATGGTGAGTTGTTCAAACCTTTTCAGTAAACTCTGGGTACACAAACAATGTTGTCAGTGCTTTCGTTAAGGTGCAGAGACCCTGGTGATACATCGAGAAAAGTTTCATGTTGTGTCGAGCCTTCTTAGTGTTTTAAAAATAGCTATTTTGAGGCTAGCATAAAAGTGCCCCTAGGACTCCCATTCAAAAGGCCATTTGACCGAAAAACGAGAATACGGTTAATCTTAAATGTGATTCAGTCCTAAATATGCTTTTAAACGAAAGTTTGACTCGGGTACATTCACAAAAAGACCCTAGGTTGCATTTTGGCGAGAGTTACGCTTTAATCGAGAATCGTTTTTGAATCGAATCTTGAGCCTAAAAATCAATATCGAATCGTGACATTTTTCTGAATTGTATAGCCTAGAAATGTAGACGCACCCTAGCGGCAGAAAATTTAATTTGCAGCCAGGGGGGTCTAGGCACTCTCCGTTGGCTTGTGAGCTGGAAAAACCAAACTCTGGTCAGGCCAATCAGAACGTGTATAGAGTCGGTAGGCGGGCTTATGGCTGCTGCTGCTGGGAACAGCGGTCTTCTGGAAGACTTGTAGTTAACCTTTTCTTTGAGAAAAGAACAAAGAACGGCACTGAAGTCATTCTTAAAAAAGGAAGTTTGGAGTTTTGCCGACCGGATACGGCAAAAGTTTAATCTATCAACTAGCTCTGCTACCTTCTTCGTTGCTCTGCCTGGTTGCTATCCTATTGCATGCAGAGAGAATTTGAAAGATAATCGTTTATCCCGCCCCTCGGATTGAGCTCCGTCAATGGTGAGTTCTGGCTTGTCAGGCTACCCCTAGCATTAACCTCTATAAAAACGTAGCGACCAGGTGCCAAATCGTAAGAGTCTTTGTTTACATTCCTTTGCATTTTAGTTAGTTTAATATTAGCCTGTACACAATGTAATTAGTTTATTTATTTATAATATGTTCATGTTGTAGCAAAAAGGTTTCTCTGTTTTTGTTAATTTTGGCCAAGTTTGGATCGATACCAATCCTGAGTATCTGACTGGCGCACCCCTATCGAAATGCACAACCAGTTTTATTAATGTTACTCTGAGTGAGCAGTGTTACCAGATTTTTTTAATTTTGATAACTGTTTTGATTCACAATTAAGGTAGAAAATAAAAGTTTTGTGTTTAATGTATTTTTGTTGATGTTGAAATGGATTTTAAAACATATGGTATCAAAAAAAGTATCGTTAAGGAACCGGCATCGAAACTGAGGTATCGAAATTGGCACCAGATCGAAAGATTTTGAACGATGCCCAGCCCTAATCTACAGTACAGTGTACTCACAGTGAACATGGCACGGAAGTTGCTGAGATCTGTAAACAGTTCCTCCACAGAGGTCTTCTTGGGGTCGATGGCAAAGTACTCCAGCATGTTTTGATATAGCGTCTCCATATTGCTGTGCATTATCACCAGCTTGCCATACTGCTCCCTGGCAACCTTGCTGAAGCTGTGAGGGTTGTGGTCAAGGTCACCAACACATCAGGAAGTGCAGAAAAAAAAAAACAACAGAAAGCATTCACATTTGTTGCCGTAATGATCTAAAGCCGGAAAACAGATTGTCAGTGGGAAACTGTGAAGTTTGCATTATGAGCTCTGATACTGTCAGTCAGGTTACCACTGCAGTGTGTTTACTGGTATAAACCCCCTGAAGCCTACAGCATATGTGACACATGTATGGCTGCTGTCAAAGTGTGTTGGTTTATTTGACATGCACAATATTAAATACAAACCTAAATAAAAAGAATATGTTCTACTCTGAAAACAAGGAGACCAAAATCCACACTATCAATTCAAAGACCATCCAATCAGATGATAATTTATCTGAAATAATAATAAAATCTGTTTTTTTAGTACTAATTTCACAGTCAATGTAAACACAGCAGATAACATATTTGCATTTAACTGTGCTCCTGGCACTGGTCCTGTGCCAAATGTGGCAGCAAGCACAGTCTAGGTCTGCTTACGCTTTTTAGGCTGAATAACCCTGACAATTCTCTTTTTCTCCACTGTGCGGACCAACATGTCCTTGCATCTCAAAATGTACCAAGAATCGTGTCAAGAGCAGTTCCTCACGGACATGGATACATCCTACAATGCAAAGAGATCTACTAAAGCAAAATATCACTCATTTTAAGATTGCCTGTGGAGTAATCTGCGCCCAAACTGTCTAGCACAGAAGATTGAAGAGCATTAAAAGGTCATCCTGGTTAAACTTAGCAAAGCAAAGGACAGTTCTGCTATGTTGGTACGTTTGTGGATGTGTGTGGATGAGGACAAATAGGTAATGGTTGTGTCAACATAAGCTGGAAACCTGTCAGTGTCAGAGCAAAGTGAGAGGGAAAGGGAGAACACTAATATACATCCTGCCTACTAGTCATCATGCAGACAATACTTGCTATATGTAGTATTCTAGCAAGCATGGATTAGCTGTTCAAAAGATAATTTCATATACTGCTATATATAATATTAGCTCTTTTGAGTTTTATTTTCTATTTACAAAAGCATATTCTGAGCTGTTCTTTCCACATAATGACACTGTTTGATAAAACTTTTGATCCATGAAAAAAGTAAATGTAGGTTAGAATCAGTTTGAATCAATCTCCTCCTTTTAAAAAGTATCGGTATTTGTATGTGCAAATCAATGAAAACATTAAATTATGTGTCCTGAAGCAGCAGTCCTGTTAATGACCCCTACAACCTTTTCTCATGGCAGAAAAGTAAGTGTGTGTGTGTGTGTGTGTGTGTTTTATCACAAAGCCTTTCTGACTCCTATTGAGCCCCTTCATTATAGCTCAATTGATGGACCTGTTGGCTGGGGATGGGACTACCTATTCCCAGCTGGGTAAATGCTGTTCAATAGGCCCCGTTTCCAGATTGACTTGTCAGAAATATCTTTCCAAGCCAGGATCTGGGGGAAAGACGTATGACTTAAGCCTGAACAGGTGATGGAAAGCAAGAGAGGGAGAAAAGAAGAAATAACCGAGAGCCAGTGTTGATAGGTATCCTGCGGTGAAAAATATTTCTCCTCCACCTGTTCCCACTCGCCTGACATTTCCCTATTCCGAAGAAATCAGTGGTCCACTGCAGCTCAAGAATATCTGCTCACTCTTGCTTTCCTACTGATCCTTTACTCCTTTCCCCCACCTTTTCCATCAAATGTCCTTCTCACATTCAGAAGTCTAACACTAGACCAATAATACAGTAACTGTATACTCAAGTGGCACATGAACTGATAATGGATTTTTTTTAATGTCACCAATGTGACACTCCAGGCTTCTCATGTTTAGCTGGTGACTGTAGATTTTGCTAATTGGAATAATGTCGCCAGCATATTTCATCAGCTGCAGGTAAAGCCGCCATTTGTGAAATTTTAACGTGATGATTGTATCATCTTTAATGAGGCTTCTTCAGGATGAGCGGTGGAACTTCAAGAATAAAACGAGCAAATGTCCTTGCCTTTGATCTATTTTAGATATATCATAGCCAGGATGACTGCGGATCTTCAAAGATATGACTGAGTAAGGTTCAGTAATGGTCAGTGTTATCTAATGTGAAATACTATAAAAAGGGTCCACTCAAAATTTACTCAAAAGTCCTTGATTATACAAACATGGCTTGTCAATATTGATTAAAAAACACATTTTTAGTGTAGATTAATAAAGGAATAAGGTTCAGAATCAGAGTCAAAAACATTGCTGTGGAGGTTAGTACACCTCTTTTTTTTTTTTTCTTAACAACCATTCTGTACAACAATAAAAAAATGAAACTGTAACAATTACATATAACACTTGTAATGTAATCCAAAATTCTTACGGGAATTATTCAAGTTAATTTAAAGGTGCACAAAAGTCACGTTTACTATACGTTATGATGGTCAGATCTCACTTCCATGTTGTACATACAGGTTGTGACCATTAATTAGGCTACCAATCAAAACTGTAGTGGTTCTGCTGTCTCAGCCAACAAACGTTGATCACAGATTACCATTACATTGTGCGTGTTGGATTCAAGCATGAGCACAGTGTGGAGTGTGAGGTTCGCATTTGGATGGTCTTGCGGTGAATACAACATCTGAGCAGCCCAAGACACTACATTTTATATAAAATATGGGGTTAGCAACACAGTGGTGCGTGTGTGTCAAGCTGACTTTTGGTCTCTATGAAACTTGGGGGCCTTGACGCTCAGCATTTTCAATTTATTAGAAGCTTACAGTAAGATTTCAGATTTTTTTTTTTTTTAATCAGTGTTGCTAAACTTAGACATTTTGTGCAGGGCACCTGGAATTGGAAAGCAAGGTAGTGAAAGACTGAGCTGTCAAATCCATTCTCAGTGAACCTTTCTGTGTTTCACTCAAGTTCTGTGCTAACTACTGCAGCACAAGCCATCAGTGCCCCAGCCCCAAGGCTATCGATCAAAACTACATCAAGGAGGCTAGGTGCAGGGTGTATTATTGAACACACACTCACACACCTGGTCTGAGACATGCCTGTCAACCTGATTCACTTGAACTACCTCAAAAAGGACAGTGAATAATTAACACAGCTGCCAAACAGACATGGACAGATGTCAACAAATGGACCTGGATATTCAAAGAGGTCAGTTAAACAGTGAAGAGAAATCGTGTATTCATGTGTTTGTGATTTAGCACTTTTGTTTAATTATCATAAACTGACAATTGAATGAAACATTACAACCCTCTTGTTCCATCTCCAAAAACATACAACAATGACTGACGTTGTGAAAGAGAATGGCAGAAAGTAGTAGAATGCTCTGTCCCAATTCTCACTTTCATGTTCAAGTTTAGGTGTACCCTATAAAGATAGAGCTGAGAGGGGTACTGGTACAAAAACCTGTGTATAGGACCAAGTATGCGAGGACTCTCTTTGCCTCCCTTTTGTTTGTGTTTTAACAGCATACCTCTATACCTCTACGGTTTATTTTATTGAGCGAGTTGCAATGTGTTGTGGATAGTCCTTATTTAAACAAAGTGGTGAAAATGTTTCATTTGAAAGGAGAGGTGTAGAGTCACTTTTGCAAAGCTAAGTTGAAAGGTGATGGGAACTAATGAAACACAACCTGAGTATTTAATTAAGGATATGTGTTCAACTTTTGTTCTGTTTGATTCATCAGAGTAAACTCATTGAATAATGCCCCGAACTGGTGAGTGAATGCATGTGCGTGTGTAAAGGATATAGCCATTTTAGTGAGGAACATGTCGTTGAGGTCATCGGGGGAGGAGAAAGTCTCCAGGTCTCTCTCCAGCTGCAGCAGCTGCATCTCCATCTGCCTGAGGCTCTTTTCCAGATTCTCTGCAGACACTGACACACACCCACATATATCGACACACACACACACACACACACACACACACACACACACACATATATATATTTTTGTTAACAGCACATAAACACACCCACGTGCCAAGGAAATGTGAAAGACAGAGATGACAACTCAATTACAGGTGCAATAAAATGCATTGTTATTGTGAGGCTCTGAAAGAATCAGAGAAAAACAACATACAGAAAATAACAGGGAAAATGAGAGAGAAGGCAGCTCAATTGCAAAGCATGGTTATTGTGGGTTCACACTGTGCCTGACACACCATGGGAATAAACAATGACTGAGGAAAAAATAAACATCAAGGGATATTATTTGGTTTGCCTTTTATATGCCTATGTGTATGTCGTTAACAATTTAACTTCTAAGAATGCAATGCCTTTACTGACACACTTACTGTAGTGAAAACAAATGTCTGCTATGTGTGCTCATATATTTAAACTGTATGTGTGGCTTTTTTAGTAAGACAAGCAGAGTAACAGATTGATGTATGAAAATGGCTGCTGGAGTAGATATCTTTCTACGCCCCTCATTCCGTTTTTAGTCCTGTCAACAGGTGGGGGAGCAGGGGAACACTGAGCCTAACTTTCTGTTAAGTTGGTCATGGCTGACACTTTAAGCTAGTCACTGAATATAGCATATGGCTTAAATTACCTTGATTAGACCCTGCTTGACAAAAAGGCATAAGCTGCTTATTTTTAAGTAGTTTCAAATGTCCCTTGATCCTAATACATGCTTTACTTAAAAGGGAAAAAAGAGAGAGAACTTCAATGCAGCTAAGCTTCTCGCTGAATTTGTAGCCTAAACCCCATTTACTGATGGGAACACACTGTCTTGGAAGCACACACACACACTTACCACACTGGTTCAATCCAACATCTTAACTACAAATATTTTAATAAATGAATCTGCAGTAGCCAAGGTTGTACATTTTCTTTTTAAAAAGTGTGGTGGAGTCAGGGTTTAGGCAAGACTTTTTTTTTTTCCCACGGACAATATGTTATTATTTAAATATTATTTTCCAGAATTCCGGCCATATAGAACAACTACCGGACATATGTTTTAAATAGCCATTTAATAGCCTACATTTAAACAGCATTAAACACAAAAGCTATGATCGAAGTTCCAAAAAAACAACAACAAAACTAAAAGTAAAGCACTGCAATGTGGGAAGGGAACATTACTGCAAAATGATTAAAGCCCAGAGATGCACTGACTGAGAAAAGACAAGGGAAGGGACAGAAAGCAAAACAGAGACAGATCTCCTCTTTTGATGGATTGACAATCAAAGCTGCAAGCGTTTGTTGATGAGGCTCCCCCAGGTGAAGGGGCATCTGACCAAGAAAAAGTTAACAAAAAAAATGAGGCATATGCTTCAGGAGAAAATCTGCCTGGGACTGACCAGGAGTGGGAGTAGAGCAGCTGGAATATTTTGTTAAACACATAAATGTGTTTCAACACAGATGATACTGATTTGTATAAACACACAACGGTCGCATACAACTTAGGAATTTTGAAATAATTGCTCTGAGGTACGGTGACAAGAAGAGATTGAGACAAAACATATAAGGGTGTTTCCATTTCTTCTTTGTTCTCTCTGGCCACTCTGCTCTTGCTTTTTCTTTCTGTGTGTTAAAACGTGAGTGATTTTTATGAGCAGTGGGGCCTTTATGCTTCTGTGGTCCAGAGGGGTTGCAGACAGATATAGGATGTTTTAGAAGAAAAATAATTGGAATATTTGTAGAGGTCAAATCCCCCATTGACATCCTTTTATTACTCTGCCAACCTGCTGTGCTATAAATGAGACTGAGTGGCGCACACAACCATGCATACTCACTCACAAATCGCAATGCTACACACAGAGCTCCACTATAGATCACCCTTTGATGTATGGAAATTAAGAAAAATGCAGATATGCCTCCTGAGGCCAAAGCCTGACAGACAAGTGTGACTAGACTGATGGTGCCAGAGGCTGGGAGCTGGGGACTCGTAAAGCAAGAGATTCTGGTGCATTCCCCTTAACATGCTGAGCACCTACTACATACAGAAAGAGCAGGAAGGTCATTGAATTGCAAGTGTATCAACCTGAGGCTCATCGCTCAGACTGCATGTGGCAAAACAAAGCTTGAACAGCATATTAAAGTGCTCATATTATGCTCATCTACCGGTTCATAATTTTATTTAGAGGTTGTACCAGAATAGGTTTACATAGTTTAATTTTCAAAAAACACCATATTTCTGTCAAACTGCACATTGCTGCAGCTTCTCTTTTCACCCTGTGTGTTGAGCTCTCTGTTTTAGCTACAGAGTGAGGCACTCCCATCTTTGTTGGGAGTGGCCCATGCGCAGTAGCTAGGTTAAGGCAACCAGCCAGTCAGAAGCAGACTATGAGGGCGTGCCACACTAGCACATTGGCGATTACGTTTGTCACGGAAGTAAAGGCTGGACTACAATAGAGCTGTTTGGAGCAGTGTTTTCTGGCTTTGGGGCTTTTTCACTTTGTAAACCTATAACATGCACAAAAGATATATAACACAATAAAGGTAAGGGAAAAAGCCAAAAAGCATAACACAAGCACTTTAAAGAAACATCTCAATATAGTTGTATCCTCTTATTACTCCTTAATGACTCCTCAGGGCCACAAGCCTTGAACAGAAACTGAACCAAAACAGAGTTTCTGTCTTTGCAAAATAAAATGTATGCAGACACATTTCCAAGTAAGCAGTGTTTCTGCTGCTGAAAGACGGTGTCTCCATGTTTGTCTGATTTCACCAAGCACCAAGTACCACAAAACAAACTACCCTAATTGCCCAAACCTGCCTGCTGTGTATTGTGATGAAGGACAAAAGAAATAGAGTAGAAAAGGGTAGAAGAGCAAGATTGATAGACCAAAAACAGAGACGTTGTATTTCCATTTAATTGTCAAGCGAATTTCACGCAGACTTTTGAATTGTTGCAAAAAAGAAATGCAAATTAGGCACATTACCATCAACTGGTTTGGAGCAAATAAACTAGACTACACAAAGCACAGTTACATCAGAAGTTGGCAGTATAGGCTTCGCACCTTGGCCATATAACCCATCTACTTTGTTTCAATTAGGCAAGTTTTAAATGTTCTTTCATGTCAGATAGTATTTACCAGACAAGACAATTTAATGCAATTCTGGGAAGACACCAACAGCAGAAACAGCTGATCAGTCATTAGGGTTGGCATCGAGAACCGATTCCTACTTGGAATCGTTTAGAGGATTTGGTTTCAAATCTGATCATCGCTTCCCAATTTAATATGCGCAAGTTTTGGTTTCCGAAGCGGCCAGGCGCTTGTTGTGTTGCAGCCTTGGAGCACAGTAAGCAGCGCTCTAATGTGGCTTTATTTTACGTTGAAAAAGCAGTAAAACTGCAAACCACCATTTTTACTCAAAATAAAACTTTCCTCTTATTTGTGAAAATAGGCATGTGACCCGTTTCAACTCCACCCCTCAAAGAATCGGAATCAAGAATCGTCAAGAACCGGAATCGAAAGGATGAATCGGAATTGGAATCAGAATCGTTCAAATCTAAACGATGCCCAACCCTATCAGACATGTTGAGTTAAATATCCACCACGTCAGAATTTATTGGGCAATGGCATTTCCATATCTCATTTAGCGCATCAACATTTTTTCGACCAAGGCAAAAACTACCTCAAGCGAGCGTAAACACGCTTTATTGAAGTTTGATCGAATTTCTGATGCAATACTTCAAAATGCGCATAAAAATACGTTTATGGAAACACGGCTAGAGACACAAACAAGAAAGAAAGACAGACACAAAGATATATTGACAGACAGATAGCTACATCGATAGATACATAGAAAAATGAGAGGCAGCAGCATACGAGGACTGCTTCTCCATGTCAGGAGAAATAATGAATGTAGTGCTGAAACGTAGAGAGCGGCAGAAAAAGAAGACACACACAAAGGAACCCTGAACTAAGCTGCAGTTTTGCTTCCATGACAGACGGGATTGGCAATGGGGGAAACGAAGGCTGTGGTACACACAGTCAAAAGACAGAGGCTTTTGCAAAAGAAGCACAAATCATTACTGCTACCTCTATCCATCCGTTTTCATGCTCAAGTAAGCTCTTTGGTTAGTGCCTATGAATGTAATGCAGCCTTTTAATGTGTGTTCAGGCGTCCCGAATGGCTGACAGGCCTGATGAAAAAGAAGCCACTCAAGAGCATGGTTTACAAAGAGGAAATGGGATTTGTGTGTCTGAATACTAGATATGGCGAGATGAGACACTTACTGTATGCATCTCATAATAGTAAAGACTAGAGCTGTCAGTCTTCCTCTAGAATACGTTTCAAATTCCATTTGTTAATTTTTTTAAATATTTGAATAGTTAATAGTCATAAGCAGCCCGTTACAAATATGTACTACACTACTCAGGCTTATGCATTGTCAATGCCACTATAAGCATGTGGTTGTTGTTACACGTTCTGTTCACTAGAGAGACTTCTAACATTAGCCTCGCCTTGAAGGGGACCTACGTCAAGGCGCATTGCATTTCTGGTACGCCGCTCTCTGTCCACCGCGAGCACACAGCGACACAACACAAATCAACAGAGAGTGTAGTGTAGTGAAGCGGCTCTGTTGTAAAGGCTAACGTTGCTCGGGTTAGCACAATGACATCCTGTTAGAAAGCACAGCCGAAATGATTTGTCATGAACTGAGTAACACTAACAATAGTGTTAGCCACGATGCTAACGGCATCGATAACTAAGCCAAATTGTGCTGTCACTACCATTTTAGTGATTTAAAAGCAACCCGTTTCTTGCAGGTTGTCACTTTACTGAGAATGCAGCTGTTAGAAGGTAATATATGTATGAAGTCGAAGCTAACTCTGACTGTAGGGCAGCTAACACAAACTTTAGCTGTCTCCATGAAGCTCCCAGCTAAGCTCCTATAACTCACGACGTAGTTAGGAAACCAGAACGAGCTTATTGATAACATAAGCATTTTGGCTCGGTGGATGTCGATTTTAAAGTCATGTTAAAATTATTTCCCATCCTTCTTCCGATTTCCAGCCGCAGCCTGTCACTCGCCCCTGTACTAACGTTACTCGGTACGTAACGTTAGCTCACAATGCCTTGTGTTTCTGACTGCCATAACTTATTGTTCATCAGACGTGACATGAGAAGAGGGCGATCACATTCGAATAGTATTGATTTTTTTACTATTCAATTATATCCGACTTTCGGAATTCGTTCCAAACAGCACTAGTACAGACACAGAGAGAAAGACTGCCACGTAGAAAGAGCACTACATCTATGTGGATGCAAACAGACACTCAGCTTGAGGCCAATGAGGTAAGAAGGTGGACAAAGCTTGACGAGAGATCCTAGGATTGTGCTTTCCATTGCTCTCGCCATTGTACTTAAGAGTCTTGGCGAAGGGCCTGTGGACACGCAGCAAAGTTGGAACAAATGAAAAACTCAACAGGAGCCTCGAGGGCTCCTTATGAGAAAGAGTCCAAACAATAAAGTCACACATTTCATCCTCACTGTGTTTTCTCCTCCTGCTGGGACCGGGACAGTGGGTAAAATCTACGTAAACACACACGTACGCACACACGTACACATACACACACCAGAGTTGCCTATGGCAATATGAACAAAGAACATGACCAAGTCTCCTCTGACCACCCAGTCTGTCCCTGCTTGCCTGTGACCTTTACCATACTCGAGATACAACGGCCAAACTCAGAGCCGTGTCTGAGCGTTTGTGTGTATGCGTGTTTGTGTGCATGCCTGCACGTGAAATTAAACAGAAAGGAGTCAATTTTTGTTAAAGTAAAAAGACACTTAAAATACATTAAAACAGTCTATTGTTTTTCTTCTGAGCAATAGACATAACATGAAGTATTCCCTAGAAAAACAAACGTATAACTTTTGTAAACGTGCTACAGCTAAGGATTAATGTAAGTATCAAACAGATGTGCAGCTGAGCAGAGGGTATCATAGATTAAACACTAAAAACTGGTAAAATACAATGCATGTTTACAGAATCAACAAGCATCTAACCCAAGAATAATTCCCAGAGAGTCACAAAAGTAGAAAGGTAAGAGTGAAGCTCAAAGTAAAACCAAAGAATAAAGAAGAAGAATGCTCCATTTCTGTCTAGGAAGGCCATTCTGTTTATGCATTAAGCTCTCCAAACCACATCCTTTAACACCTGGATCTGTCATTACTGCTCAAATACAGCCAAAACAAGCAAATATTAAAACAAAATCTGATATCAATGGTTTATAATTTGTGTTATTATATAGAATATAATTGATTTTTTTCACTGACTGAATCTCTTTGGTCATGCTGGACGTTACCACTGTGATTGGGTGCAGTGATATTGTGAACCCAGTCTCACCCCTAAGATACGTTTAAGGAACTTGGTAAAAAGTACTTTGTTATGTCTAGATGCTGATGGATCAAGGGTTAAACTTAACAGATTTAAAATGTTAACATGTCACATGATCAGTAGTTTTTATGGCTGGACAACCCACACAGCTCATTATTTTTTCATTAGGCTCAACCTTCCCATCATTTACCTCTGCCATTGTCCATACCATCACTTATGTTTATGTCAGACGATAGCGCTTAATGGCCACCCTTAAACAAGAGGCCAAAGCGTTCTAAATATCTAAAAGTTTTTAGTTTTAATAGCATGCCCTCAGTTGCCTAAACAAGTTGAACAAAGGATAACAAACATTTTTCCTCATGTAACCCAGAGCTAAAGAGGGTAGCTTTTGTGAGTTTCAGACAGACAGAAAAAAAAGTGTCTCGTTTGTACGCCTTTTGTTTGCTCAAAGACCAGTTGGCAAAGTTCTGCTAGTAAACATCGCCAGGGATGTTGATTTGAGTGGGAGTGGACAAAACTCTGTGTGCACTGAGGGAGCTAAAGAACTTAAGTTGACACAGGCAGGAAACCAAAATAGCAGCATGGAGGTTTATGCATATTAGTAATAATTAGGGGTGGAACGGTTCATGAAAAAACATCCGAACCGCTCTGTTCACTTGTCTCGGTTCGGAGCGTGTGTGTGTCGCACGGTTCGTCAGTACACTGTTAATGTGCACTAACCACTTACTGCCGTAGTGCCCTCTTTCGACACCTATGTTAAAACACTTATTGGAAACGACGAGGGGGATGAGCGTGACGAACGCAACACATGGCAGCTGATTGGACGAAATGCGTCATGTGGTTCTTGCTGCTCCCGAAATTCAAAACAGACTCTAACGGCGTCTCGTTCTGAATACAATCTCGTATTTTACGAAAACAGTTCAACGAAAAGTGTCTTTTTTGATCGACAAAGGTCAGTTTAAAAGATTTTCGTCAGATTTTGAGAGGCGCCGAGCCGACCGCTCCTCAGGGCCGGTGTGCCAGTTTAGCTGTTGATCATGTTAACTGGTGATATTTGCATAAAATCTGTGAATATTCAGCAAGGCCCTGCCTACTTTTTCAGAACGTTCTGCCCCTCGAGTGACAGAGGTTCACATTTTCACCATGTGTTTCAAGTGAGACAAAATAATGGCTATTGCTGAAAACATCACCAGTTTATGTGTAATACATATCCGTTTTAAACATTATCCACACAGGTCCAGACCCTCAGGTCCAGAGAGCAGTTGGGGGAATTCCGGCTGGTGAAGGAGCTCCGCTTTCACTTTGACCGGTTCCAGGGGTACTTTCGGCTCAACAGGGAGCAATTTGACAGTCTGCTGACGAGAGTCGGGCCTACGATTTCCCGGATGCCAACAACATTCCGAAAGCTCATTTCTACAACAGAGCGGCTATTTGTCTCTCCCTGACGTGTGGCTCCAGACAAGACAGTATGGAAAAGTACTTCCAAGTCTGCCCCTGCACCACTTTTTTTGTCTCCTCTCCTTTATGTACCTGTCCCTTAGGTCCTTCCACCTTTTCTTACACTCCTCCTCTAAATAGATGAAGACGTGTGGATTATTTTCATTTCTAAATAAAATGTTGCATTTCAACACTATGTGTTATTGCATGTTTATATACTTAAGTAAGAGGTCTGCAGTGATTGCAGTTGGGTATAATAAAGCTAAGATATGAGCCTACATTCATACATGCATCATTCATTCTCTGGAAATCACTTTGTTTAATGCATATGTGCACTTAATTCCTCCAAAACTGGAGCTTACACATTTGGAAATGGGTAGTTATTCTGTGTAAAGGCCATATACCTACCTATATACCTATATGTGAACTTCAATAAAAATGAACATGACTTGTGTCAATCAGTCCAAACATTTTACATCATATAAACATACAAATACAATATTATTATTGTGTAATAACAACTGAGTGTAAATTGTAATTTCCCCATTGGGGATCAATAAAGAGTATAAATTATTTTTTTTTTAATAAAAAATACAAATATATCCTACAAATACCTGTATGGAGCTGTATAATCAACTTGGTA
Organism: Sander vitreus; assembly: GCF_031162955.1. Taxonomy (NCBI): domain Eukaryota; kingdom Metazoa; phylum Chordata; class Actinopteri; order Perciformes; family Percidae; genus Sander; species Sander vitreus. The sequence continues at coordinate 17,786,143 of NC_135855.1, read as the reverse complement.
TTTGGTTTTCGCAGCTCACAACAGTAGGCTACAGTTCTTCTCAGTTGCTTTGGCGCATTTCTCAGATCAGAGATGACAGTAATGTGTAACTTTGTCACATAGGGAATAGTGCTCCCTTTCATGTGCATTGTTCATTAGACTATACTTACAGAGTGAACTGTTAAATATGGACAACACCACAAAGCAGTTTCACTATCTTGGTATAAACAATGATGTAAGGACTTGTCAGTTTGATTCATTGGTATAAATACTTGCTTTGGACACAAACAAAAGATTTCCAGCAAGATACACGATTTTTCAGGTCAATCACTATGCGGTGCAGTGTACACCAATTGTTTTAAGAAATGCACTCACTTTTGTGCAAATGCAATTATGATTTGACAAATGCACCAGAGTAACTGAGAAAAAAATGTAACATAGGATTGTATTTCAGTGGAGACAAATATGTTGATTTCACATAACTAAAACAAACCTGAATGATTCAAATTAAGAGGCTACAATAATCTACACAGCTGGCATGCCTATTATGGTGAAATATGCTTCCACAGCATAGTTTTGCGTCTGAGGTCTCTGTACGACCTCGAACTTGTGTCGTAGCCTATACAGCTCTGGGAGATCGCTGACGGCCAAAATCAACCTCTCGTCCATGTTCCGTTTGTGGATCCACGTGTATTCTGTGTTTTTGTTGTTGTTTTTTTCCAGACACTTGAATGCACGTCACAGCGCACTGTGGCCGCTCTTGCGCGTGCCGCGGTCAAAGTTTAACCATGTTGAACCATGTTGAACACGCGCAAGAGCGGCCAGCCGCAAAATGCAGACCAGTTCTTGCGCGCGCAAGCCATTGACAATAATGGGTTTCATAGCGCAGCGCTGCCGTTTTCGCGTACAATGTGAGTGCGGAGTGCTGCTGCTGCAGGTCACGTCACATGCAGAAATGTAAAGTGGGAGAGATGAGGAAGGCTGCCCGGAGTTGGAGGATGCACCGGCGTCGTATATAGTCTGGTGTGTGGGAACCTTTTGGATTTCATGTTACCTATGATGACAGCGGAAATAAAACAATAGATAGAACTGCCACTGTGTGCATGTATTGTGCAACATGCATTCAATATGCTAATTGTAGCTATATATCATATGCTGAAGTATATTTCTGGAGTGTTAAAGATTAAAAGAAAAAATAACAAGAACCGTGCAGAACCGAAAACCGTGACCCTAAAACCGTGATACGAACCGAACCGTGGATTTTGTGAACCGTACCACCCCTAGTAATAATGTATATTACCTCTGCTAGATCGGTCCACATGCTCCAGGTCTTCAACAAACTTGATCACATCTGGAAATTCCTCCTCACATACTTGCACCAGGAAGTGGAGTAATGTGGTTTTTTGGTCCGCTGACTTAGTATCCTTCAGCTGTAGTAAAACACATATAAACAAACATATAAAGTTACACACAAAGACCTATGACAATAAAATTATCCATTTTATTTCAGTTAGGTCAATACACAACAAATTAATTCCATAGACTGGGCAATAAAACGTCTCTCATGGGGACAGGCTGATTGCATATGTGGCACAAAGTAGTACCTTGAACTTCCCTTGTTGCTTAAAATGTCACAGGCCCACCCTAACCTTATAAGTATGTGGAGGGGGGTGTGTGTGTTGTCGCTGCAGCCTACAGACAGCAAGTTGTTGTTGGGATTGAAGACTAAGGACCACACCAGCTATCTAACTGGACCGAAGTGACACTTGCAGGTATGTTTAAAAGCTGTTTACTGTGCTGCAGCCACAGCTACGGTAAATAGCTATCCAGCCTGCAAACTGACGTTAGCAGTACTCTTTTCCCCAGTGAATGTTTGTTTGGTCGCTCGTTCAACAAGCTAAGGTGCAGGACGTGTGATCGTGTTTGTAAGATAGATAAGAAAGAGACTCTAGCAAGCTAATGTGGGTTGTTCAAAGTCTGTGGCTATTGTGTTGTTTTATCAGGCTGCTGTCTGGCTCAGTGTGACCGCCTGCTCTGCCTATGATAGAACACTGACATTACTGCTTTATGCAAGATTTGATTGGCTCTATTGAAAAAAACTATTTCAGTTGTAAAGGTTTTGCTGCAACGGTAGAGAATTTACAAGAGATTTTGTGTTCTATAGCGATATCAGGATAACAGGACGTTATGCATCATTGTCCTTTATTTAGCTACCGTAAGCCCTTTCAATAGCTTTATAAATGCTGAGTGTTGACAGTGTTACAGATGAGTCTTGTACTCATGCAGCAGACGATTATTCACCATGTGATGACCAGTCCTGCACTTTGTGCCTCTCCCCCGCCCTCCCCAAAACAAAATAATTTCAATTTATCTGATACATTTCCATCATCGTTCTTTTACGGTCTAATGCCAAGATGTCTCTCAGTAACCCCGCCAAACATCCCTCCTGTGGAGTGCGTTGCTGTGTATCTCTCTAGGTGATCTATTGGTAGACAGCAGTGTGCTCAGCCCTGCTGGGTTTAATCATGTTTGTATTATCTTCTCTAATCAAACATTCTCATCTCTCTTTTCATTTCTGTTTTCTCATTTTTTTTCAAAAGCGTCAAGTGCTTGCTCACAAAAGGTCCCTCTCTGAATTTAGATGGATGGTAATCATAGTTGACTATGTAAACATTTTGCTTTTTCCAGTTGGGCTAGGTGCAATTTTCCTGTGCTGTGAAGTGTGCCATGGAATTAAGTTGTCAAACCCAGGGGCAGGCACAAAGGGGATGTCTTCCTCTATATATCCTGCCTCTGACATCGATGAACACCTTGGTCCCACAACATACAAGCATGAAGATAAGCAAATAGACACAGTGGAACAGCAGTGTTACAAATGCGATAAACACAAAACACATTTCTTCATAGACTTTTATTAATTGACTATATTAGTGTCACGCTAATGAAAATGAAACTAATCCATCATCTATGTTTGTATGAATCCATGCACTGGTGTTTATATGAGCATAAGCACCCAAGTCTAACAGGGCAGAGAGGTGGCAGTGATGAATGGCTGCGGTGGTTGTTACTGTGGAAACTGCAGTGAGTGTGCCAACAGCTGTAATGTAACCACTGGAGGAGTCTCCTACTCAAGGATTAGACTCGGTTCTCACCATCACTATCATACAGGAAAACATACGGATAGTAAGGTATAGGTATTTGCTAACACTGACCCACTGAGCATGCATGGGTAGTCCTGCAGGGTGTGACAACTTTAGCCTCAGTTATGGATCCAGAGCAGGAAAATGAGAATAGAGTACTCCCTGGGTTTGGCTGCTTTAAAAGATGCCAGCAGGTACAGAAGAAAAAATCGTTTTCTGGGGCTGATAGTGTTCAATCAAATTAAAGTTTCAAACAAAATGTCTAATCACAGGAACCACTTTAGATCAGCACGCTGATAGGGCTCAGACAAGGTGGCATAAAAGACAAAATAACACTCCTTGAAACATGCAGCCACACATGTATAGACATTAGATGATTATGTGTGTGTGTGTGTGTATCTCACTGACTGACAGAGTAGTATCACGTGAGATGATTAACAAAGCATGCAATTAGTCGCCGAGTTTCCAGGGTCGCTAAATCAGTGCCGTAAAAGGCAAAAAACAATAATATCTGCGCCAGTTAAAATAGAAAGACTCCATCCAAATGTAATCAATAACTCAATAATTTATCTGTTATAGGTCCAGGTCCGGATAGGACGCCGTATGGGCATGGACCCGGACCACAGTCTGCCTATTAGTATACTGTGGTCATTGTAGTATTGATATATATATATATATATATATATATATATATAATTGCTGTAGTGCAACTGTAAACAAAGCTGTGAAAAAGGTAAAATGTCTATGTCATGAGTTGTTTTCCTTGAACATGTATCACTCACGTTGAACCCCTGACACTGGAGGGATTAAGGACTGAATACTGTATGTGAACAGTTGAAAGTAAATTCCGCTTTTCAACCCTCACCTTGCAGAGGGAACTGAGGTCGAAGCCATATGACTGGGCGTTTCGAGATCCTGCATTCATGTAATTCCCCAGCAGCAGCACCAGCTCCAGCAAGCGGCCAAAGGAGCGGCTCTTCCTGACCTCATCACACGCAGCGTTTACAGCCAGGATATCTGGACGCAGGTTGTTTACCTGCTCCTCAAACTGCAGCCGGAAGAGGATGTGGCTCAGGCGAGGACGCAGCCTCTTCACACTGCTCATCTGGGAGAAGAGGACAAAGATTCGATGAAAACAAGGAAGCATGAAGGAGAAAAGAATATGAAAAGGAGAATTATAGAAAAGAGAATAAAGCAGGAGAGCCAGTGAACATGGTCAAACTTAAAATAACTACAATCACACTTTCTGCACTCTCTCACATTCAGCCGATCTAATTTAAAAGACATTCATGCAACCGGCATGCTGGAAAGTGTTGCTAGGCAGTAGTAATAGATGCTGGCACTGATATGATTTGGGACCCAGGTCTGGTAAGTTAATTGTGGAGTTAGTGTCCATATAGGGCAGGCAGTGGAGGGGGTGGAATATACAATAGGCTGCCTTGGATTACCACTCTCACACAATTAGAGAAAATTGGAAAATATTGCATTGGGCCCTGGGCCTGTCCACAACAGTGATTGTGTACGTGTGTGGGGTGGTGGGAAGGGGCGCAGGTTCCAATTGTCTGTTTCACACAACAGCTGGCTGTGTGGTTTGATGTCCTCCATCAAGGGTTTAATTACAGCTACTGTAATGTTATCAAATGACTATTTCAGTCGGTGAGTGTGTGTGTGTGTGTGTGTGGGGCTGTGTGTATTTGTATGAGAGAAAATGAAAGAGTAATTGGGGAACATGACAAATTATGTGATAAGGATATTGTAGTAGGGATAACATAATGAGCAAAAGAAAGAAAGAAAGAAAGAAAGAAAATGTGTGCAGCTGTTGTTTCCATAGAGGATACGGAAGGCATTGGACGAAACTCAGCTGACGTTGATATCATCATCATGAGGGGACAGGTTCTAACGTAACAAAATGTACTAGAAAGAAAAATGTATGGACAATAAAGCTTGTATATTGCGGAGTCATAATTTAATTAGGTGGTAAGAAAATACAGTTTTGTTGATGTACTGTAGACTTCTCTCATGCCAAGAGTGTTAACAGTGAATTTAAAAAATGATGCACCATATAGTGTAAAAACAAATTAATGTGAATAAATATGTTTGGTAACATGAAATAAATGTCTCCGTGGAGTCTCAACAACAACTTAAATCCTAGATGAAAGACTTTAATTCAAAGACGTGTCATGTCATAAGGACTGTGACTACAGTTAAGCCAGCAGGGTGCACATGTTAGTGGTAAACAGAGTGATTCCTTAGATTTTAGGGATTGAAATGAAGTCTGTAAGCCATCAACCACAACTGATGTACAACAATAACAGCTACGCTACTGTAAAAAGTTGACTAGTGTAAAAGACACTAGAATATGCTTTAATCTAATTACATGGGGATGCACGGAAATAAAGCTTGTTTTGCTCGCTGACTTCTTAAATAAAAATGTATGTACCACAGTAGCTGCACAAATAAACAAGGACTACATTACCCTAGTGTCCCAGGCACTGTAAGAATAGTTTACAATGCAATCAGATCTATTCCTACTACACACTTCTATACTTAAGGTAAAGTTCAATCAAGCATAATTGTGGCAGACATGGAAAAAAGAAAAAAAAAAAGAAAAGGTAAAATGCATGTGTTTGCACAATGGTAAATTAAAAATCCCCTTTGAACCTGAGCTTTTCTGATAGGTGAAAGCACACAGGCCTCCTTGGGCCCACGCAGGCACTAAAGCACAACAACATTACATAAACAGGCTTTTCTTTGTTCTATGTCTCCCTGATGAACTATACACAACAGCTGAGCATGCTCTATTTCTATTTTTCAACCCCCTCGCTCCCAATCAACCACTCAGTCAATGTATTTTTATTCAGTGATAAGATTCTCTTTCATGGGGCAAAATAAGATTATTCAGTGTTTAGTCAGTACCTTGGTTGCTAGGCAGAAACACAAAAAGTGCTTCACCCTTCGTGCATAATTCTGAATAAAGCTCCTTTGAAAAGTCTTTAAAAAAAATGATTTAGACATAATTAGGCAGCAATGCTGCTCTTTAAATGTGCATACATTAGTGCAGCAGTTAAAAGGTGTCCTGTCTTTCCACTTAATGCTTAAAAAGATAGAATTTTAGAAAGCTTGGGATTGCGATATTCATATGAAAGTGCTCCGTTTGTGTGTGTGTGTGTGTGTGTGTGTGTGTGTGTGTGCGCATTTCTGTGCGAGTGTGTGTACTCACCACAACCCCAAACTGCTCAGGCTCTGACAAATTTGCGTACTCATTTTTATACTTGGCCAAGGCGTTCAGCTGCTCCTGCTCTGGTAGGTGCTTCACAAGGTTCTAGAAAGAGAGAGGGAAAAAAAAAGGAGTGAGAGGCAGCATGGATGAAAGCAACCAATCTGCATTTACATGAAAATAGCCTTCTGATGGTGATGTAATGATGCCTTACATACTTTGTTATACTAATTGTAGTTGGAATGGTGTCATGGCCTCCTCATTTACTTGTTTTTAAATTATTACAAAATGTAATGATTTAATGTGTCCAAAAATAAAGCGGTTTGCCCGTGTGGGATTGGCTTTACTGGCTCTCAACAACAATGTGGTTGCCCACAGTCCACGCCAATGTGGTGTTTTCTTTGAATTTAATTTAGGAATAGCCCTAGGACTACCACTCTCTGTACTGTGCTTGTTTAGAAATCTAACCTACTGCTGTTTTATTGGCTGTGTGTTTTGGTGAGTGTCAGCCCTGTTGATGAGTTTCAGTAAAAAGAAAGAATAAAATGTTTTTTATTATCAAACAGAATACTATATCCTTAGGGCAATGTATACGTATAGAGACAATTGAAAGTGATTGGGTTTTTTTAGACAGCCAAAAGGAATAAATGTTAAATTATGTAAGCCACGTTGATTACATTGCTTTCTCCTCTGAATTTAACAGCCAACAGAAACTGCTACTATGGAGGTAAATATGTTGATCTGAGGCATTCAAATTGGGTTGAAAATCTGTTCCCCGATGCCTGGAGACAGAAAAAAAATGTACCACTTTCATTACTTGAGTTTAATGGAATTTGCCTTAATGACTATTACATATATGCCTGTTACAATTAACAATTATTGATCACATAAAATCTTTAAAATGTTCATCCGTAGATCAGGTTTGTTTTTGTTTATTCGTTTCAACTTAGCTCACTGGCACCTACCCTGACCGATCACAGTTAAATTATCTAAAACCCTTAAATGTATTACTCAACTTCCTCAACTTCTGGTGCACAAATTCTAGGCCATCAATTTTTTTTACATTTTTGGTGACATCTATAGACTGATTTCAGGTTGGCTTGACAAATGCACACTGTATGCTTATAGTCTATACTTATTCAGGCCTTTTGTTCCAGCCATTTAGACTACTGTAATTCCTTTTTATGAAACAGGAAAAAGGTTTATCTTATCTTATTTGCCAGAGTGCCCAGGAAGCCAATGGATGGCATCCAGCTTGTAGAAACTACTGCTGCCAAGATACTGACACAAACTACAAAACTGGAGCACATTTCCCCATTCTAGCCTCCCTGCACTAGCAACCTGTGTCACTCGGAAATTATTTTTAAAGTTTCATCAGTGCCCCATCCTACACGTTTGACCTTCTCTGTCCTTGCACTCCTGTAAGCAGCCTAAGGTCTGCCGACCAGTTGTTGCTGACTCTTCCCAAGGGCCAAGCTGGAGACAGAGCATAGTTGAGCATTTGCTGCCAGGGCTTAAAACCTCTGTAACAGCCTTCCATTTGAAATCAGGCAAGCAATGTCAGTGTTTAAAAATCTATTAAAACTGTATTTCCACGAATTTAATATATATATTTTTTTTAATTCTTATTAATTAGATTTGACAAAGCTAATCTGTAAAGCAGCAACAAAATACACAGCAGAAAAACACAATTTAAAAAAGTATGCTTAACATCAGGATCACACTTATTCATTAATATATCCACAGATGAGCTTACCAACTGTTCCAACACCTGTTGTACTGTGAGCTTTACAGATGCTCGATACCTCAGCCTCAGGCTAAATGCCTTTCAAGGTAGATAACAAATCAAGGATGATAACTTCGATAGAGTTGGGACTAGGGATGTTAATGATTAACCGTTAACCGACAATACGAATTTTGACCAGTACATGCCAATCAGTTAAACCGTTAAAAACAATATTATTACAAAAAAGTTAGAGGTGCACTGATAGACCAGCCAGTGACCGGAATTGGCCGGTTTTCACATGCTCGGCCATGACCGGCGACCGGAAGGTCAGTCTGACATATGCCGATTTCATGCCGGTCAATGCTACAATTAACGGACAACATAAGTTATACGAGTTACAGTTCTGAAGGACGCACGCACAGACGCGACGTCTCTCTTTTTCCTTTCTCTCAGCTTTTCCGCCGTGTGTCGGCGCTATTCTTGAACATGTAGGGAACCTCGTGAATTAACCTGCAACATGTCAGCTGTTTGGAAATTCTTCAGCGTGTGTGCAGACGATAACAAGCTTGCAATATGCAACACATGCAAGGAAAGAGTAGGGCGTGGAGGGACGACACCAAAAACCAAAATCACATTTTTTTAGTTGGATATTGGATGTGAAAAGAAGGAAATGGTTCTAACATTGCACTTTAGATGTGTGTGAATTTCCCACACAGTAATTGATATAGTTCTATTTTATTGTGATCCATTATCTGTTCAAAAAATGTCCTATGTTCTGTGCAAAATGTTCTATTAAAGAAAATAATATAAAATAAATATTTGTGTGTGCTGTAAAGTGGTTAGAAAAAATGTCGGCTGGCCTAACTCAATAAAAATCGGAATCGGCCTAGAAAGTTGTAATCGGTGCAAGAAGTGTTTTCAGCTCTTTTTTTTCTACTAAGTTTGTGGCTCTCTGCTGGATGGTGACACATGCCGCTATATTGATGAGGACTGGCAGGTTAAATCGGCCTTCCTACACACTGAGTATGCCAGGCAGACACATAGACGACAACCTCGCAGGTGGATGCGGTGGAGGCGAGCTTGGACATATGCTCCGCGCACGCTGAAGACCTGTGTCGGTCGGCCATTCGCACAGCGGTTCCAGCAAAGCTGCATGTGTCTATGACAACGAATGTAACATTGTGGCTGCACGACCGGTACAAGTCCACAGCTGTCCGCAGATGCGGAGCGCCGAAAGTATGCCTGGGAGTCCTCGACAAGTGAACTGGGATTCTGTTGTAGGGATAGACCGACTGTTGGCCCTGGACAATTATCGGGCTGTTTTTTAGCAGTTTGCAGATTACCTATATCAGCGTTTTATTTGCCTGATAACCGATAAAGTGCGCTACTTTGACTCCCCTACAGCCCTGTGTCTGTCCCTCTGCTCTGGTTTCACTCACCACTGAGTCTGACTTAATGTCCCGCCCTCAACACTATCTGACTAACTTTTACTGTGTGTTATGTTGAAAGTTTCTAATTTATTAAATAATTGCATAAAGCATTGGAACAAAGTTTTGTGTTGGAGTATGTAACATTCTAAAATCTTAACTTTGACCTAAAGATTTTCATTTTCACTGTAAATGCATATCGGTTCCAAATATCGGTTATCAGTTTAACTAACTACTAATAATCGGTATCGGCCTTGAAAACACAGTATCGGTCGATCCCTACTCTGTTGGCTGCTTGTTGGTTAGCGGTTAATGATCAATCAACGAGGGTCATCTATCGGTCAGAAGAAGAAAAAATAACTCTACATTAGCATCCCCAGTTGGGACATGAACCTGATCGCCTGAGCAGGAGTAGGGCAGCACTATATATACTATATACTTCCAGCCTCAAGGTAAAGAGTTGTACAATGTAGGTGGAGCTAGGTGCCAATATTCTGTCCATCTCAGAGCTAGGTAAGTGCACATCTAAATTAGAGTTAGGCGGTCAGTCCGAGAGGGGGTGTATAGCTTTATGCTAAACGTGCCCTACCTGGATCATAGGTTCAGTGAGTTGCTCCTCATCCACCTCCACTATCATCCGACGAATTTCCTGGTAAGGCATACGGAAGGAACCCAGGAAGATGGCTACAAAGAAACAAACAAAAGATGCAGCAAATGCTCTGGTAAATAAAATGACCAGAATTGTTGCAATTTCAGACAACTGGTCATACAAATCAATAATAGGAAACAGAAACAAAATGAAAAAAAACAAAAACAAAGAATGGTGTGGAAAAAAAGAGCAACTCAAGAACACATGAGGGACATGAAGAAGGAACCAAAGAGAAATAAAATTAGAGATACACAAGTACATAGGTCAGCCAGACATAAAACTGTTTTAGAAAAAGTGATTTGAAAAATGACACTGGTTTAGCAAGCATGAGATCATCAAGCACGGGGTACCACTAGGGACTAAATGGCAAATGTCTTGTCAGGATAAGTCATTAGTCTAACCAGTGGTGCCATCACAAATACCCGGACAGTTAAAACATGTATGTACTGTATGTGTGCATATAGGAATATTGTAAATATCCAAAGGTAAACTGTGGTATTATTGTTTAATATCCTAGCTTGTAAGTGTTTTGTATTGGAACGAGTCTGGTGTAGAGTTACAGACATCAAATTGACATGATTTACAGTAGAACCAGGAATAACTCTGCAAAACAAGAAATGAAATCAGACATCTCATTGTCAGCTTTTACAGTACATCACTGTCTTAAAGGGTTCTAAATATTACTGTATGTGAAAGGTGTAATATAAAATTGAAATAATAAGACCTAGCAGACCAATTAAGTGCATCGTAACTAACAGTTAGTGAGGCGACTTCAGCCAAAGTTTGGGTACACAGTGATCAAACAGTTAAAATCAACTGCCTGCATACATTCAATGGAGGTCTAACTGACTAACTGGTCTTTCTTCTCATGTTAACACAAATCAAAATATAATATAGTGCTGTACCTTTATTGCTAATTGCTTTAAATTCTAACTCCTTACATGGAATACATTTGCACTGTATCCTAATAGTGGCTGTATCAATCAAGCAACAGAATTAAAACACCACATACTCATTCTCAACCTCAAATCAAAGCTTTTAGACTCTTTACCTCCCATGGTGGAACAAAAACCGCCTACTCTCCTTTTTTTCCTCTCCTCGTTGCTGCTCTATAATTTCCGCAGCGTGATTTATCACTGTTACTGGGTTGATTAGTCTCATTTTCTTTTAATACATGAAACAAAGGTCACAGTTCCCCATTGATATAAGCCAATGAGGTGTTAAGATCTGGGAGTGCTTAAGAGATCAGCTGGATCATCATTAATACCGGGTGCTTTCATTTTAAGACCAAGCATGCGTGTGCGTGCGTGTGTGTGTGTGTGTGTGTGCGTGTGTGTGTGTGTGAGAGAGAGACTTTTTCCTCCTGTTTCTTCTTTCCTTAATGAGTGCTTACCATTGATAATTAGCTCAGTGTGCATTTGAAGACATGAGTCACGAGTAGCAGTGGCCAGGTGTTGTCTTGCTTTAATTGCTATGGCAACAAGCAAAGGTGCAACTCATTCCCTGCCAAAATTCTCTATTGGGGTCCACGGCTCGACATTAAGGCTTGTTCCGGGACAAGTGGATTGTTTTTGAAGGGCAAGTGGAAGAGAAATGTACTTGACTACTAAATAAAATGCCATGTTACTTCACGTTATGTGCCACTCATTACGTCCGTTTTATCGATTTTATTTTACCGATTTGAAACAAACACATTTTTTTTCACCACAATCCGTCGAACCAGCGTCAAACTCAGAATGCTTTGATTGGCCAATCAGGAGTCGGTCCAAGTAATAATCGCCCGGAGTCCACAGCCCGGCCAAGTGCCAGGGAAAGCACCAAGAACAACAGCACCATACGAGTTCAAAAGGGAAAGAACAGCTGGAGAGATGAATTTGACTGGGTGCGTTATGAAGAAGGAGTAATGTTCTGCTGCCGGGGGCAACCCAACTTGGCTGACAAGTAAGTGACGTTAGCTAGCTAGCGTCGGCAGCTGTGTACCCAGCAAGCATTAGCAGCATTTGTATCAGTTAAATGTATGTAGTTAAATATCAGCTAATATTCAACTGTAAAGTAGCTACACCTTTTAAAGGATCCCTTGGTAAACCAGCCTCTTTCAAACCAGCTTTCAACGGTTTGTTCGAATTCTGCATTAGCAAAACTATTAACCTATTATTAAAATAAAATTATATATATATATATATATATATAAAAATGATAAATCTTTTCCCAGACAAGTGACTTTTGTGTATGGACAAGTGAAACGTAAATGTACTTGTCCAAAGGACAAGTGCCTCAAAAAGTTAATGTCAAGCCCTGGGGTCACTTTATAACATGAAAGGAACATATAATAAGGGATATGGGAGGTAACTTAAGTAAGATAAACGGGGGAAAGTGAGTGCAAAGTTTATTGTGAGGAGCTGTGGAGGCTGTAACACTGTAACATCTAGACACAAGGACGTGTATAAATCCAGTCCTTGTGGGGAGTGGGCTGAAGGGAAACAAATACTTACATAGATTCTGTGCAATCTTAGGATCTAGCACCTTGAGCTCTTTAATTCTTTTCTTTATGGATTTTTTATCCTCCAGATCCTCCTCTTCTTTTTTGGCTGATGAAGACAGAAACAGAAGAATTATTACCAACACACAAAGGTAAAATGTACACAAACACATGCACTTACTGTATTGCTGACATACGTATGATCCACTCAAATTCAGATGTAGTGAGATTTGGAGATTTACATATATTTTTCCTGCGTCCAGGTACAACATAAGGAAGGGGAGAAAGGGACTGGAATGTAGATTGAGTTCTAATACTGTAGTCATTTTAAGCCCAGGTCAGACCAAAGATTTGCGAAGAGACGAGTTGAAACTTGCAACTTCTTGCAACGAAGCCGATCTGCAGCGTTCTGAAACCTGCCAGTTCACACCAATGAGACGAGACGTCGTATCATTTCCATAGCAACCACTCTTTGCACTTCCATCCTAACTTCCGACTTTTAGGCTTTTTTTTGTAGCTGGGTCATTTGTTTCGTGTAAATATGAATGTGGATAATGTTAGTGGTATTGAGATGCTTGGTACTAGGGCTGCAGCTATTGATTATTTTAGTAATCGAGTATTCTACCGATTATTCCATCGATTAATCGGATAAGAAATACTTTTGTTTTATTGAAGAGCAATAATATACAATAGTTTGGTTTAATTTTCGAAAAAAAGCTAAATTTGTATTGCCTACATTGCTTACAATATCATCTCTCAAAAAACTAAAACACATTAAGTGCATTTAAGTGCCATATTACATTGTTTTTAAAGAAAACATTTTCTGAAATGCAATAACAACCTCAAACTAAGGCACACATTAAACATCCAATAATACATAAACATTACCTTAAGTTTCAACCTGAGACTGATCTGTATATAGGCCTATATGTAAATATTAGTTATACTCAACCTATTTCCATTGATTTCAATGTCACACAGCTCTGTTACACTTATGCTAGTAGATCGTTGATCAGCTGTTTCTCCGTGAAGAGAGAGTGTCAGAAAATGGTGCGCAACAATCAGCTGTTTTTCCGAAACAGTCCATAAGTCGGCTCTTTAGATCAAATTGTGGTCACCACTACGTATTTTCTTTTCTTTGTTTTTGGTAGTTGTTTGGTGTAGTTTCATCGTCCATACGACTCTGTGATTTATTTTTGTCGGGTCCGCTTCATGGAATGGAGGATTAAGTTAGACCCGATGTTTTCTGTTGAGATGCTGAAGCATTGACGTCGTGCTATTATTATGGTAAGCTAGTTCGATTTTGCAGTAGACATACTGTACAGAGTTTTCATTTTAATTACGTTTGAACTGATTACAAACTTTGGACACTTTGTCGTTTTCTCCAGCCTGTCTCTTCTCGTAGCCCCTCACTATTGACGCTCTCTCTTCATTTTTGTAATCGCCGCCGTCAGTCTTCATGACGTGTCGCTAGCAGCGTCAGCCCGGTGTGCGACAGTAACAGTGCAGATCCACTTTGGCGACACGACTGAAGCGTGGTGTCGTGACGTCATACATCCATGGTTGATGCTCCACGCCCTTGACCGGCAGCTGATTGGATGAACCGCGTGACGTGGGCCTGGCTTCTCGAGAATTTCAACGGAGTCTCATAGCGGCTCGTTGAGAATACGATCTCATATTTTACGAAAATAGTTCACCGAAACATGTTTCTGAAAACATTTTAAGTGAGGAATAGGCCATACAGTTGCTGAATCTGTCTTCATTTCAGATCGACGAAGGTTAGTTTGAAAGATTTTCGTCTACTTCCACTGGATAGTCGCCTCGCGTTCAACTGATTCATTTGCATAAAAAAGGGCAGTCAAATGCAGCGCCGCCTTCCCGGAATGCTTTGCGTGCACGTTGAAGTCGCTTGACGTCACCCATAGGAATAGAGTGGAGCGCGGCACGACAGTAGAAGTAGATAAAAATCTTACAAACTAACCTTCGTCGATCTGAAATGAAGACAAGCAACTGTATGTCCTATTTCTCGCTTAAAATGTTTTCAGAAACACATTTCTTTTCACAAACTTTTTTCGTAAAATATAAGATCGTATTCTCAACGAACCGCCATGACACTCCGTTGAAATTCTCGAGAAGCCAGACCCACGTCACGCGTTCATCCAATCAGCTGCCGGTCAAGGGCGTGGAGCATCAACCATGGATGTATGACGTTGCGACACTTCTGACACTGATCAGAAAAGCTTTATTGCCAAGTACGTTTTTTACACATACACGGAATTTGTTTTGATGTTGTAGGTGCATGTCACACATTCTCTAAAATAAGTTAAACAAACGTAGGCTAAACAGAACAAACAATATAAGTATAAATATATGTATATATACACACACAGAATGTATTAAAAATAAGAGAGTAAGAATTAAGATAAAAAGAGCAGAACAGCAGAGTAAGTACAGTGGCATGTAGAGCCAGAGGTGTGAGAGAGAGTGTCAGGGTGGGTTCCTGGCCTTATTGATGAGGCTAGTGGCGGAGGAAAAAGAAACTGTCCTTGTGACGTGAGGTTTTGTTCCTGATGGACCTCAGCCTCCTGCCAGAGGGGAGTGTCTCAAAGAGTTTGTGTCCGGGGTGGGAGGGGTCAGCCACAATCTTACCAGCACGCTTCAGAGTCCTGGCGGCGTAAAGGTCCTGGAGCGGCGGCAGATTGCAGCCAATCACCTTCTCAGCTGACTGAATGACACGCTGCTTGCCCTTGGCTGTGCTAGCAGCGTACCAGATGGTGATGGAGGATGGACTCGATGATGGCTGTGTAGAAGTGCACCATCATTGTCTTTGGCAGGTTGAATTTCTTCAGCTGCCACAGGAAGTACATCCTCTGTTGTGCTTTCTTGACGAGGGAGCTGATGTTCAGCTCCCACTTGAGGTCCTGGGAGATTATAGTTCCCAGGAAGCGGAAAGACTCCACAGTGTTAATTGTGGAGTCACAGAGGGTGATGGGGGCAGGTGGGGCTGAGTTCTTCCTGAAGTCCACAACCATCTCTACTGTCTTTAGAGCGCTGATTCTACTCTAGGTTGATTTGATTGCAACACTTCACCAGGTGGTCAGCCTCCCACCTGTAGGCGGACGAGTTCGATGAGGGAGGTGTCGTCCGCGAACTTCAGAAGCTTGACGGACTGGTGACTGCAGGTGCAGCTGTTGGTGTACAGGGAGAAGCGCAGAGGAGAAAGAACGCAGCCCTGAGGGGATCCGGTGCTGATGGTCTGTGAGTCGAAGAGGTCTTTCCCCAGCTTCACATGCTGCTTCCTGTCAGAAAGGAAGTCAGTGATCCACCTGCAGGTGGAGTCAGGCACGCCTAGCTGGGAGAGTTTCTCCTGAAGCAGAGCCGGGATGATGGTGTTAAAGGCAGAGCTGAAGACAACAAACAGGATCCTGGCGTAGGTTCCTGCGGAGTCCAGGTGCCGGAGGATGTAGTGTAGGGCCAACAGTATAGTTGTGTCGCCAAAGTGGATCTCTACTGTAATAATCATCCGTACGGAAACAGTGTGAGCGATACAACGTTGGTAACACTGATTAAACGAAGCTTCGAGGCAATTTATTTTGCATCAAGGATTTTTAGTAATAGAAATATTCGAGTTACTCAAGGAATCGTTTCAGCCCTACTTGGTACACGTTTTATTTCTCTGATTCACTGCTTGTTTCTAACGCCACTGGGCGCTCTCTCTCTCTCTTCAGTCACTCTCCATATCGAGCGACCATATAACGTTACCGTGCTTTCGGGCGGTCGTTGAGGCTCCGTCTTCAACTCTGCCATTTCGACCAGCTGTTTGTAACATAAAAATAAAATGGATTATGGATCATTTTATTTCTACAGTTTATAGCTGACTTCTCTATTGGCTGTTGAAACAGGTGACGTCCCTTATGTTCTAAAACCAGCCTCTGCAACTTGAACAGCTGAGTCACAGCGAAACCATCAGCTGGCTTGAGTCGAGCTGAGACAGGCCGGTTCAGACCGCTGCAACTTTTCCCTGCTACGTTCTAAAACGGTTTTGTCTCGTCGCGAATCTTTGGTCTGAACTGGGATTTACATATTTATTTTGCCAAATAAACGACACAGTCTGCCATGCCAGAATACCTTGCTGCTAGAGAGGCATGGAGAAAGGTTTTACGGGAAAGTGTTCACACCACAGAGTCAGAGTAAGGTGAGGGTCAGCAACGGCTGTTCCATAAACACCATGTTGCACATACAGTAATCAGGTTATGGGTAAAGGTAAAGCTGTTCTGGGTCACATGGAGCCAGGTACTGTAGGTGGGATTGTGATTGTGCTATTGGTAGATAGGAGGGGAATCATGAGGTCTGGTTTTAATTATTTAAGACACCAGATTAAGAGAACAAAATGTGCATCCCAGGAGTATGCTGGGTAATTGTCTAGTGCTGTAATTATGGTGAGGTGAGAGGAGAGGAGAGGAGAGGAGAAGAGTTCATCTGAAGGAAAGGTATTTCTACTGTTCCACACAGGCTTGGTCTTCTTTCAGGGATCCTGGGTCTAATTAAAAAGTGAAGAGGTATGCTGGGAGCTCTCGCAGAGAAGAATGTTAGCATGTCCACAAACATGCACACCTACAGTACAGCCCACCACACACAGAAATACACAAACATGGCCACACACTGAGCTATCCTTGGACTTACGTGGCTCCTCTGTTGGGACACTCTCCTCACAGTCTTTCAATGTGTGAGAGAGGGAAAAATGGCAAAGACAGACAAGGAGGACAATGGAAAATGTGTACCATGGAAAAGGGAGAGGAGAGAGAATAAATAATAAAGAGAATAGATAAATACTATAGAGAAATACATTTTCACAAGACTGCACACTGTCCACTGCAGCGTGAAACATGAAGAGACTCAAGTAAGAAAAGACCAAATATATGCTAAAAACATGTAATGAAAAATGGCTGAATATATAGCAGAAAACAACTAGATCAAATAGAAAACTGAATTATCGGAACATTTAACAACCGATTTCCCTAAAATTGAACCCGTCTTGGTCCACAACTACAAACACATAACACACAGACATGCATAGTGTATTTTTAATCTTGGTCAAGATTAGAGTTTAAAAGATTAGTCAATAAATCAGTTTTGCCAAACAACTATTTTGACATTTAATTATAAATATTCAATACAATCCTTTTTACTTAAAAATATCAATGTCATCAATAATGGTAAATAGTTCCTTTGGGTGTTGGACGGATGGTTGGAGAAAACAAGCAATTTTAATATGTCACCTTTGGGAAATTGTGATGGCAGTTTGCCATTTTATGACATTTTATAGATCAAACAATTCAACAATTGCTTAGTTTGGTCCCGTCTGACTGTGTTCACTGAGAGCTCCATTACCAGCGAGCAAATTTGCGTTTCCTGGATGTCGAAGACATGTCCCGCCCTACTCTGCTTCCGATTGGCTTACCCTGGATTCTTACCCTAATCAATCTCACTCATCATGCCTAAACCTAACCAATCCAACCAACAACGGCAACGAGCACCAGCCAATCAGAGGTAGGGGAGGGACTTGTTGAGGATATTGATTAGCTTTTACAGTAGCATACAGTAGCCAATAGAGCTGAATGTGCGTTACGTTCATGAGCAATGCTAGCGGAATAGTTCATTCTGCCGGGACTGGCACCAAAAACAGCCTCCATAGGAAGGCCAGTTTTACCACAGGAAATACAGTAACGATATGGTTTTCTTTCCTGATTAGGCTTCCTGCACCCTGGGGCCAAGTCGGCTAATTGGACAGCTGTACAGAAAATCGAGCAAACTAGCCAACAGCAGCTAAGTACAGTTAGCGATTAATTTAGCAACAAGTAGCATAAACCTAGCGTTCAATGTCCAAAACTCTGTAAATCACCTCGGTACTGAATTCACTGTCTTCAAACTGTTCTCATATATTTTATGACATCTTAATGACAAGTCCAAATGGTTCCACTTCACTCCAGGTCAAGGGAATTATTCATAGGACCGTTATAAAAGCATTTGACAGTGTAATCAAACTTTATGCAATCGTTATGACAAGTCCAAATTATGTCACTTTACTTGAAGTCAAGGAAAAATATTCATGATACAAATATAATGGAATCATGACAGCCAATGTCAAATCCAACCACATATTGTTATAATGACACATAAAGCTAAATTGTTTCTTTAAGTTTGATGATTAGGCCTACTATGACATATTTATAACAGGTTATGTTGGTTATGTCTAGGTTAATGTCAAGTTGTCATAACAAAGACATTGACAGGTTATGTTGGTTATGTCTAGGTTAATGTCAAGTTGTCATAACAAAGACACTGACAGGTTATGTTGGTTATGTCTAGGTTAATGTCAAGTTGTCATAACAAAGACATTGACAGGTTATATTGTCTTGCTTAATGTCAAGTTGTCATAAGACAAACATCACAAACAATGCTAACTTTGCATTAAAAGTGTCATAATTTACCGAATGACACTTAATGACAACAGTCATAAACATTTATAAAGACTCCTTCATGATCATGACCGGTGTCATGTCATGGTTATGACAGTGTCAAGTCAGTCTTAGGCAGACCCCTTTAAATAAAGTGTTACCCAGTGAAATTCAAAAGGTTAAATGAGAGATACAATACCATTCAAAATGCCAGCTAAATGTAGCCTGCTAAAGACAAAATACAAAATAAAGAAACCCATGACAAATTATAAGGCATGAATGAAATCTATGAACATGTAAATATGTCAATATTTCAGTTAAAGACCAGCATACGTAAATGAAGTATTTATTTTCACGTGAATGTAATATGGAATTTGATGTTATTGGGTATTAGGATGCAATATAAGGAGCCGGCCCTCGAAAGCCTCCAGCTTACTGCATTAAGATGTTGTATTGATCTACTCATCATAAGTTATAGCTTCACAGAATCTCATTTATTACACCAACACACACTGACTCTCTCTCAAATGCACACACACAAGTAACACACAGTAGCAGAACATTAACCACCTTGTTTCAATGCATATTAACATACTTGGCTGGGTCATATAATCCATGAAGTAATCTCACATTATAACGCAAGGGGCTTTATCCATCTGTATCATACAAGAGATAGTGATAAGATAGAAATCATAAAACACACACACACACACACACCTGTCCTTAGGTGTTATCAGTTAAATCAGATTGCCCCCTTCCAGCATCACCCCCAATCTCTCTAGCCTTAAAACTGCTCTTTTCAGGGAAGTCTGCTCATTATACATCAGCCAATTAAAATGTCCCGCAGGGGGGGTCAGAGGTCACTGGTAAATCAATCAGAAGGACCGGCGACTGTTGTAGTTATCAGATTGCGCTATCACACAGGAAGGGGGTGGAAGATAAGGATACACTTACAAGTGCAGAGCAGTGGGCAGGGAAGAAGCAAAGGACATAGTGTAGGTATGGTGGGAGTACAATAGATATATTAGGCTTTAATGGCGAACGGATTTGCCAACATTAATGTGCGTAACGATGACACACTGTTGGGGAAAAGAAAAGGAATACCAGTTTAGAGCGTCAAAGTGACAGAGAATCAGAGATTTAACCTGACAAAGATTTAGGTTACAAACGAAGCACTTGACAAAAAACACAGTTAACATTAGATGTGCAGTGCATTAGAGACAGACACCAACACTAAGTCAACAGACTCAGTTGAAAGGCCTACTCTGCCACGGCTCACACAGTGCTAGCCGTCTACAATCTGAGCACTTTCAAGTTAAGGCCTCTTAATGGAGGCCTGTGATGAATGTCAACTTCATGGCGTGACTGTGGACAAAGTAGAAGGAGAGATAAGGATGAAAAAATACTGTAAAAAAGGTCTCTTTTACTACCAGTGTAGTAGACTGTAAGGAAAAAATTTATTCTGCATTAATCACACAATAAAAAACAAAGAAACAAAAATAAATGTCAATTTGTGTTCATGTCTTTTCTTGAATGAATGAAACAAACAAACAAGGGATATTGGGTATAAAATAAAGGAAAAGTTTTATTCTTTCCTTGAGAAAAGAAAAATAATGTTTAGTTGCGGGGGCAGACAGGGATGCAAAGCTAGAATTTAGAAAGAGTTATCTACTTCTCTCGCTTGTAATAATGCTACTGACTGGTTTTGATCCAATCTGCCAGAGTTTAAAGTCATATTTTGACAGAAATATGACAATATGTAACATTGCGCGCATACACACACACACACGCGCTTTCCCAAACAGTAGCACTTCCCACAAGGCAGTATCAGTGAATTGTGCCGTCAAAGCACTAAAGGGAATGGTGGATGAAATAAAACTGCTGCATAGAACATGACTGATGCTGTACATGACAGGCTGGCCTCAGAGACAAGCAAGTAACACCTCAAATCCCCCCCCCCCCACACACACACACACCCCAAAATCTCCTTTTTCTCCACAGCCCTCTACACTCACACCAGCACTTCATCTTATCAGGATGAATTTCTAATCAGCGAAAACGCCGGAACTGCCCTCCTTTTTGCACGCACACAAAATCTTAACACTAATGTGAAATGGAAAAGAAAAAAAATACTGTACTCAATAACTATTCCTAAAATCTTAGAAGTCATCAAGTGAAGTAAAGAACTGACAGCAGTGTGAGTGAGAGAGGCAAGAGACAGACAGTGTATGTGTGTGTGTGTGTGTTTATTTGGCCCGTCATTTTATCCGATACAGTATGTTTCCAACTATCTTACTTCCTAAGGAGATATAACACCCTCTACTGACTTTTCTCTTGACGGGGTGTCATTATTTATGGCATGTTGTAGTGATACGATCATCTCCCCCTGAGAGAGCAGATACCCAAACACACGGCAAAGGGAAAGTTGAGAGGGCAGCGGTCTTAAAAGGGTAATTAAATCACTGTGTTGTTTCCAATAGCCAATCAAGGCAGTCATGCAGGTAAAGTTTAAATCACTGTTATTAGGGGAGTTTCTGTAGCAGGGAAAATTTGGGGGGCTCGCAATTCAATGTGCAAACACCACACACACACACACACACACACACACACACACACACACACACACACACACACAATTGCCTCGAGCAAAATCCACTATGAGACATCTGATGCACAGGAGGAGGGCTGTCTGCAGCAAGTGAACAAATCCACCATTCCGACACATCTGTCAGCTCTACAGTCAACAGAGGGGAGACGAACAGTCAAACCAGCCGCGCAGTTTGACTGTTGACTCATTGTATGGTTCTGATCCAGCTAAGTCTTGAACTTCAGTCAGCCTGACAGAAAGCTCAAGAGACATCCAGAACGTCCAGTAACTATACACACCTGCCCTCACCTTTCCCTCTCTGCCTTGCGAATGCACACACACTCCACCATCCTGACTAACACTGACATGACGGCTTGACTGGTCTGTGTGCACACGGACTATCCCCTCCCATCTAGAGTTGCGGGTGTGTGGGTACCAGTGAGTGTGAGACCGAGAGGGAGATCAGAGTAATGAAGTGAGGCACTGTGTTGTGAGTGAGCTAATCAAAGTGAACCATGCAGGGCCACCTCTCCCTGTGATCCAGACTAGATGACCCAGGGCCATAATTAGTCTGAGACTTTCATTCTGATAACAGCAAATTAACAGACTTCATTAGGCTTTTCTCTCTTCTCCTCTCCTCCTGCTATACCCAGATCGTTTTTAAATCTAAACCCATAAATTGCTCCTGCTGCATGAGCATCAGCATCTACAACATATACCAGTCAATTGCTCTTCACAAAGAAACTAACATACCCTACAGAGAGCACGGATGTATACACAACTAACAAATAACTTCACAAATCTGGACTGAAATTATTGATGCTAAATCAAAAGATTCATAATTGATTAGGAGCTTCTGTTAATCAGCATGTACTGGCCAGTGGGGATATAGTTACCTGTAGCACTATTCTCAGTAGAGTAGTGCCCTCTAAAGGCTTCTTGAAGACCTACCAATGGCCTTAAAATGTGTGTGGACGTGAGCGTTTGTGTATGGTAAAAGGAGTCTTTTCTGACTACTCGTCATCGTCAGGTATGAAGCGTTTCAGTTCACTATGTGACAACAGTCCGATTTGAACAGTTGTTAAGCCTACCCTAACATTTCCCAAGCCATTTGATTGATGGCAGCCTAAATCATTCATCTCTGAAGTCATTTGCCATTTTTCTGTTGTTCTCACTGTACTGTTGCAAACATCTCTGCGCCATCCCATCCCTTTAACACTTCCCCCACCCTGCATGCACAAACCTTCATGTGTGAATGAAAAATCATCGCAGAAAAATCAAGTCACAAAAGCAAATATGTTTTTAACGAGCCAGCCCATTACCTTGGTGATATGAGAACATAAAAACACAAATTGGGAATGAAGTGAAGTGCTGATGCTTGAGAAACTGAGGCAGAAGAAAGAAAGAAGAAAACAATGAAGAAAAGGAAAGCAGAAAAACAGAAGGTTAACCACATAAAGAAAGAAAAGGGAGGCAAAGAGCCAGTGAGGACGCATACGTACGTGCAGCAAGTGTTACTGTAACACATCAGCCATTTCTAACCAGAATGTGGTTGAATTATGGGCAAATTTGAAAATATATAAATAGTAGGCTAGACATAACAAAAAAGAAGAAGAAAAAAATAGCCATCCATTCACTGTGTACTTTCTGACCAGACCTTTCCTTTCCACAACAACAAAAAGAGCATTTAATTATGCATTTGATGAGATCCCTCATAATGGCACAAAATTTTCTGCAGCCACATGAAAAGTCATTATAGAACTAATGGTGTTCTTCAAAATGTCACAGCAAAAGCATAAAGAGAGTGGGAGAAAAGAGGAGAACAAGCAAGACAGAGTGTGAGAGAGACAAACAGGAGAGAGTGTCCATTTGATGTGAACAGACATATACCAGTGGAAAGCAATACTAACTACACAACAGTATGAGACGGACTCCTGCTGCTGTACTCAGATCTGATCAGATTTCAGTGGTGGTTCTACTATACAACTATAAGTCATTTTAGCAGCTAATTCTATTTCCTACCCTCAGTGAACACAACACAACCTAACCTATACATTAGATTTTATTTTTACACTGAAAGCTTTTTTTGTCTCTTTCAGGCATTCGATTTAAGAAAAAACACCTACAACCCTGTTTATTTTTAATCCTTTTCATCCCCACCTCCTATAGTCCTCAATCTCTCCATAATTCCTCTATGATGGTGTCCACCAACCTCATCAGCTGCTTTTGTCTAATTGTAATTCAAAAGCCCACCAAGTTCTCTGCTCAGCAGACCACAAAAGCTATTGCTGTTCTAAGAAATACACCCACTTTGGATCCAAGAGACATTTCAAGCAGCACTATATGGATATGTGAAGTGGCTCCAAATTAGAGGTAGTCTTAAGGGTTATTGTAGTGACGACAGACAGACTCAAAGCATGGGTTTGAATGACCATTATTGTATTGTGTCACATCGGTCTGAGTTTGACAAGTCACGACAAGCTGTCAGCTCTGACTGTGGTCTTTACCTCAACATGGGAGCTGCCACTTAATCATGTGCGCTCTTGAACCACTCCAAAACCCATATGAGCTAGTCCCCCCCCTAGCTCAAGTAATTCCCCCCAATATGCTTGTGCAATCTGCCAAAACCCACACAAACATGCTTCCTACCCAGGCCATTATAATGATATGGAAATGGGCTGTCTAATTATCTCTTGCAGCATGCCAGAAGTGGGAAGAGAGCTCGTCTTTCCTCAGCTTTCTCTTTGACAGGCAAGATTGATCTGGAGAGCCTGTCATCCACTGAGAACACAGCCTTAATGCTATAGCAAGACACACACATAAAAGGGGGGGGGGGGGGGGGCGCACTTGTGAAGCATCTTGTTCAAGTTGTGAATGCCCATGCTGTCACTTCTAACAGTTTATTCATTAAGAATGTACTTATTGTTTGTGAAGCTTTCATGCTGAACGCCGCACTATATATGTTTACAAGCTTAATCATGGATGTCTGTGATTCCTAACACTTCAAAACAAATTATACAATGATTAATTAGTCATCAAAGTCAAAAAAACATTAAAAAAAACTTGAATAAGTTATTCAATTACAGTACAGTAGTA
>NC_135855.1:17741385-17756385 GCF_031162955.1 Sander vitreus | reverse complement strand
TGTGAAAGAAATAAAACTTTGAACTGCTTTGTGAAATGCAGTCCGTGTGCCACACAATCTTATAAACATTGAAGACTCCTGTTCAGAGCTAACAGGATGAATGCTCCAGCTAATTTAAAGTGCAAGCAGTAGAAGTTATCACACTGCACCACAACAAAAACAAAGTGCAAGGTGAATTGAATCAATGTGTTTAGCAGTCAAGAACTGTAGTCCGGTCTGATAGAACAGCCAGGTCAGGCTGAGGGCCATTTTCACACGCAAATAATTTAATGCAACCATTGTCTGCTAATGGGGAGTATTTTCGGTTTATCCTTTTTCTAATACTGCACACAAATCCCATCAGGTCACTGTCATGTACTTTTGTAAAAATCAAACGATTTCAGTACAAATACCAGAAGGGGTTAAGCTTTCCTTAATAGCTAGTTTAAAAAAAATGGTTATGTCTTAGGTTACAATTTCACAAAATCTGAAATTTAAGTATGGACACAACTAAACCTGCTACTGTAAACTGAGTGAAACAAAAAAACTACTCACCCTTGGTTTCTGCTCCAGAGCAAATATTGAGGCAGATCATGCAGCCAAGCAGAAATTGCAAGAGCGAAAATTAAGAAAAAGCAAAAGAAGGGAAGAGAAACAGAGACAGAGCAAATGGGAGAAAGAAGAAGATCTGTTAGTGCATTTTGAAGTAAGCATAATTTCAGACATTTTTTTGTCAACAGAGAGACAACAGAAAGCTTTGCAATAGGTTAGTCCACAGAGTGACATTTGTATGCATTAAGAGAAAAAGTATCATTGTTATGACATTTTTCACAATAACGGACTTGTCAAAAGTAGAAACAGAGCAGAGTTACAGTTTCTCACAATCAAAAAACGTGTGTGACTTGTGTGTGTGGAATAAGATTTGAAAGGCTGGAGAAATGAGACTGTATAGTTTGAGTTGTATTTGTGAAAAAAAGAACTTCCACAAGCTTGAAACACGCAAAACTATTTTCTCAGTGACATGAAATTCTTTGACGCGTGGGACTATTTTCTCCCAAAATAAAATCCACTGCCCAAGTCCTCATGCGATTAAAAAAAACAAAAAAACAACAAAACACTTCCATAAACAGAGCACAGTATGTGTGCATTCATGAAAGTTAAGACATAATAAAAATGCAGATTTTTGTAGTCACTTCACGGTTACTCACTACACGGGTCAGCAGACAATTTGTTACAATGAATTCCAATAGTGCTGCAGCTTATGCCACTTTCGGGTCTCTCTCTTTTGAAGTTTCTTGATGAAGC
Organism: Sander vitreus; assembly: GCF_031162955.1. Lineage (NCBI taxonomy): Eukaryota > Metazoa > Chordata > Actinopteri > Perciformes > Percidae > Sander > Sander vitreus. The sequence goes on along the minus strand of NC_135855.1, from coordinate 17,755,101 downwards.
TCTTAGAAGTAGGACTCCTCTCTGCCCTCACAGGCTCCACCCTCAGTATATAAATATATAAAGACTCCAATTAAAGCCCTCAGATGTCAAGGGAACATGTTAAAGCTTAGAGTTCAAAGGCAGAGATTGGAGCATCATTAGCTATACTTAATTTATAATATGTGATTATTAATCACAATAAAACAACCCTCACTCATGCATCTAATTATTAACTTTGGTTAACCCCTCACTATTCATACTCAACCTCAAAGCTATGTGAATGACTTCTGTCATATAGAGATGTTCCGATACCGATACCAGTATCGGTATCGGCTCCGATACTGCCTAAAACGCTGGTATCGGTATCGGGAAGTACTGGAGTTCATGCACCGATCCAATACCACGTAATAAAGCCCTAAAGAAAAAATACGTTAAAAGTAGTTTTCTTTAGGTTCTTTTTCTGACTGACTGTCAAACTGCAGAATAAAAGAACATTCTGTGGCATTCATGTTTCACGAAGAGTTTAACCTGAGCCAGACCGACAACAAAGATAGAAATCATATCACATCCATACAGGATAGTACTATACAGTTCTTAAAACATAATAAAATATATGACACACTGGTATCGGATCGGTACTCGGTATCGGCCGATACACAAGTTCAGGTATCGGGAAGCAAAAAATGGTATCGGACCATCTCTACTGTCATATAGCACTTCCTTTTTTTAACCACTATGTGATCAATGCCCATAGAACAAAGCACAACTAACAGTCTTTTCGCAGCAAAGGAAACACGTGTGAGCAGTAGCTACTGTATGTTTGCGGGTGTGAGTTTGTGTGTTTGGGTGGACAGGACACATTCAGCATAGACAAGAAACATTTAAGACGTTTTTTTATTAATCTGGTGCATTATAACAAAAAAATATATAATGCACATATGCTATATGTAGTTTGTTCAGCTGGATGTTAATTTAATTATTTGGGCATTTATATGCTTTTATTACAGACAGTAAAGCGATGACAGCAGAGAGCGATGCAACAAAAGGTCACTTTGGTCTGACTCGAACCAGGAACGCTGCTGTTCATAGTTGGCGAATTAAACTCTAATGGCGCTTTTCCATTACATGGTACCTGCTCGCCTCGACTCTACTCGCCTTTTTTGGTTTTCCATTACGAAAAAAAGTCCCTGGTACCTGCTAACAGGTACTTTTTTTAGTACCACCTCCGTCGAGGTTCCAAGCGAGCTGAGCCGATACCAAAAGGTGACGTGAAAGCGACAGATGGGGGGTGTCCTGAACAAACCCGCCATTTTTAAATAGTTTAGCCAGCTGTGTTTTTTTTTTTTTTTTTTTTTTGCTGCCTCCAGCTTCATTTGAAACTAAATGTGTCTTCTGGCTGTGGCAACAACAACACACCTTCCACGTTCTGTGTGTGTGTCGTGTTAGGTCACGGCAGTTTACTGCGGCGCCGCTATGACGACCAGCCACACTGAGACGGTACTAAAATCTGCAATGGAAAACGGACGCACAGTGAGGCGAGTAGAGTCGAGGCGAGTAGAGGTGAGGCAAATAGAGTCGAGGCGAGTAGAGGTGAGGCGAGTAGAGTCGAGTAGAGGCGAGGTGAGGCGAGGTGAGGCGAGGCGAGTAGAGGTGAGGCGAGTAGAGGTGAGGCGAGTAGAGTCGAGTAGAGGTGAGTCGAGGCGAGTAGAGGTGAGGCGAGTCTAGGCGAGTAGAGTCGAGGCGAGTAGAGTCGAGGCGAGTAGAGGTGAGGCGAGTCGAGGCGAGTAGAGTCGAGGCGAGTAGAGTCAAGGCGAGTAGAGTCGAGGCGAGGTGAGGCAAGTCGAGGCGAGTCGAGTAGAGGCGAGTAGGGGCGGGGCAGTGGGGGCGAGGCGAGGCGAGCGAGTCAGTGGAGTAGAGCGAGGCGAGTAGAGGCGAGGCGAGTAGAGGCGAGGCGAGGCGAGTAGAGGCGAGGCGAGTAGAGGCGAGGCGAGTAGAGTAGAGGCGAGGCGAGTAGAGTCGAGGCGAGTCGAGCAGGTACCACGTAATGGAAAAACGCCATAAGCTTCGGTGAGCCCCCAAGATGCTTCTTTTGTGTCAATCAGAGAATTAGTCAGAAATATTGTTGCAGAAGCATGTATACCTCTAAAGTTTTTTTTTTTTTTTTCCAAAATGTATTTTATTACCTGATGCAAGTAAAAAAGAATTCAGCTTGTAGATACAAACTGTTACCATTAATTTGGTTTTGCCCTCTGTAGGCTGATCATAGATCACAATAGAACAGTTTTGGGTGTAGAAGGGGTTTGTAGTCGATAAATAGGACATTTCTATTTTCATTTACAATTTAATTTAATCTATGTTTTCAGTGGTTTAAAAATGAGAACCCAAATGACCATGTCTTTATAAAACTACTTAAGGACCCAGCATTTGTGAGTGAATGTGTGACAGGACAGGTGCTCAAATGTATAATAAAATTGTTCCTGTGTTGGGAAAAGAAATGCAACAAACAATAACACATAAATATTGTCCTAGACAGCCATTTCTGTCAAGGTTTACAAGTCATATTACATATGTTTATGGGAAAATTGCCCCAGAAGATATGAGATTGAATCTGTATGAAATAAACTAATATAACCGTTCAGCTGTATAGTACAAGAAGACAATAACATCTCAGTAAGCCAGTAGGCAGAAATAGAACTGTATATGCCTAGAGTTGCATTGGCTTGAACAGACCAGGCCCTGACAGGAGGTGTAGAGAGAAAGAAGCAAGGACAGACTGTATGGTGAGGTCAGAGGAATTAAGAAACATGTATGTGTGCGCATAAGTTATGGCAGTTATTTAATGGCAAAACCAGTAGATATTATAATAACTATCGCGATTAGTTTATCGCAACACTGTACAGCTCCTGCCTTGGTAAGTGACTTTAAAATAAATGCCTGAATGGTCAGAAGACCACTTTTCAAATGGGAAGTTTTATTATTTTGTGAGTGCAAGCGGAGAAAGACACTAGTCTACAGCGATTTCATCTTACACAAAGCAAGTGGTCCACTCGCATGCATCAGCTCTCGCAGAACAGCAGCTGTGTAGCAAGAGAAAGCAGACAGGAACGAAGAGAAGTAGAAAATGATCCAAAAGAACAGCAAGGTATTAGTTGGATTTCCTGTCTGAGCTTTCAGTTAAGGAGCACTTTAAAGCAATTTCACATTAGATCTTGTATGGGGGGAAAACCATTATTGCACTGACATCTATGGGTTGAAAGGTATACAGTAAGTCTGTTGAACCTCTGACCACATCAATGATTCACAGCTAGGTTGTACTTGTAACCGCAGCCGGCTGTAATAGAGGATTGCATTGTATTACAACACTACAGCACTGCTGCACAGTGTGTGGGAAAAATATGCTAGTTGGTAAAACGAAAGCCCAAAACCAATGTAACAAGACAGGCGCTAACATGGAAGTCACAAGGGAAGAGAAAACGAGGGAGACCCGACTGACAGCTCTAAGTGTGATTAGAAAAAAGCAGAGGAGCAAAATCGGTTGTTGACCGGAACGGCGCAATGCCCTTCGCGGTGCTTTCACTTCCCTATCTATTGCCCGGCTCAATCTGCTCTGTGTACACTGGGAAAGAAAAGGCCACTTCGAAAATAAGTGAAGAAAACAATGATTACATGGTGTTTTTTGCTTGTAAATGAGTAAAACAATCTGCCAATGGGACAACTAAAAATTCACTTGGTAAGATTACAAGATGATCCATCTTTTACAAATAACACAGCAGCTTAAAACCCTTATAAGATGTCAAAAAAAGCTTGTTTCATCTGAGATACGAATCAAAAACAAGATGTTTAAGACTCTTTTACATAACAAGATATTTAAGACGCATCGTCTAAAAACAAGTCCCTAGATCTCACTGAAATAAATATAACTTGTTAGGTGATTGTATCTTATATTAAGTGTTATTAGATTTTTTTGCTAGAAATCACATGAATATACTTTGGCTTTGTTGCAGTGTACCGCGCGTGGCTCAGTCAAAAAACAATAGACAAGGCACATATTTTTTAGCAAAGACCATCTTGTGAAACGCTGGTGGAATCACAAATGTTGTCTAGAGTGGCGGCGATCAGCTGCACCCGTGGAATCCAGTAGCTGTAGTTTAAAATGAAATAAGACATGCAATACATTTCAAAAGTTAATATTCAGATATGAACGTGATTTAATAAGAATATTAAATAAGAAAATACAGCGAGTTAATTATCTCTATAATAAATTCAGAATTTTGTCTTGGCCTCAAAATCCATCCTCTACAGCTCTAAAATCTTGAGATGCATATTGGTTACATCTAAATGTTTTTTTGGCAAACGGTATAAAAAGTCTCCGTCTGATGCAAACTTAAGTGTGTTTGTGTGTGTTCATGCACGTAGGCGATAATGAAAAGAGCACTTGAGTGGGTGTGCACACCCAGACAGTCCTTTTATTTGTACACGGGATGGGTGTCATAATTAACAACCCAGGAAGAGTGCCTTTCTTTTTAATGAGTGAGGAAATAGGAAATCCTGCGGCAATATGCAATCCAATCTGACCACCAGCATCGATTTACTGTAGCAGGTCACAATTAGACTTGATAGATATTCCCGGTCTCTCCTGCAGGGTTGTTTTTTTATACTAAACCAGGTACGTTTGTGTGCATTTGTTATCATGTGCATGAATATCGGTGGTTGACATTCATGTACATGGAAGTAAAAAGCACCTGATTAAGTATGTAATTATACTTATTTTTTAACAAGTTAAGACTTAATTGAGCCCCAAAGGAAAGATTCAGGTGTTGCAGCAGCACAAAAACAGAAATAAGTGCAAATAAATAGGGAAGTAAAAAATAATAATGAGGTGTATATATAGCCAGAACAAGAATAGGAGTAAAATACAAACAATACATGAGCAACCAAAGACAAAGTTAGGAGTTAAAGTAAGTAGTGTGAGTGAGTGTGGTTAATAGCAGTGATTCAGCAAGTCTAGTATTATCCAGTAAGCCCAACAAGTCAAAACTGCAGTGGCACCCTTTATTTGGGCTATATACCCTTTCAATTTCAACATTTCTGTCTACTAGACACTGCATGATTATGTATTGGATACTTTTCAAGTTGTACTAAATTACATAATCAACTAGAATTCTGAGTGCTGCCTTGAGTCATAGTGCAGCTACGTTTGCAGTCTACGATAAACTGGCAGAGTACTGAATTGTTGTTTAAATTGGCAATTGAGTTTCTTGTGTTCATTTCATTTTCAGTACCTGTTGTACATCTCTAAAGGTCATTTGAAAAAAAACTCAGCTGTTGCATAAGTTTACAAAATTCCAACAATGCAACCACAGCATTCACTCACTAAAATGATCTCTCTTGCTGAGCCTAATTGCTTTTTTATTGAATTATACATAAAATGTGAGCTGCATATAAATGTCCTTATGTTGTAACTTGGAGAAAAATAATTGGAATTTAAATGGTTAAAGAATATACAACCAGCGCTGCCAAATGTGCAGACATCTGCTGTACTACTCCTTGCACTTCTCAACAATAAATTACTATTTTGCTAAGCATGTTCACAGGGTATGGTTTTGTCTAAACCATATTTGGGGCAGGCAGTCTTTCCAAAGTGGTATTTTTTCCTGTTTTGCACCATGTCTGTTAAACAACAAGTTCACGGTTTTATTTTTTGTCTCTGTGTTTGAAAACCAACAACACAAGACTTATCCCCCAGCTGTCTATGTAAATGATGAAAACAGGGCAGTGGCTGATGCACACACTTATTGGAGGCATCAAGCTTTCAGCACAGGTGATAGTCATCACTAGACTAATAACGCTGTTGCCTTGAATGGATGTAAAGGGTGTGTAAGCAGTGTAAGCAGCTACAGTCCAGAAATCACTAATGAGTCCAAATACACAACTATACAATGAGTAGAATAATTTGAGGTGTAGTCAAGCGCTGAGATCATCGTACTTGGTAATAAAAGGGCCACGATATAAGGATGCAAAGAGAAATGAGTGCTCATTATACGACATCTAAAGGATTGTTCTTGTTTAGAGTCAGTAGCTTTAGTAGAGAACATTTAGTTAACTTTAGCTGCTGAACAGAAATCCTTCCACAGTTCCGTAGCCGGATGAAAACTTACAAAGACTCATTAAGTGTTAAATGCCTGGCAGTACCAAGGGTAGAGGAAAAGGAAACCATCTAATAGAAGTTGAAAGAGGACACGGCTGTGTCAAGGTACAATATCTCTCTTTCTCGTAATTTAGGGTGTAATATAATAAATATTCATATAAAAAAAAAAAAACTGAATTTTGGTGGAACCACCTGAATTTTTTATGTTTTTATTTAAGTGTTTCTGATGGACTTGAAAAGCAATTTACAGACAAAATCGATTGATCTGTGCTGCTCATTTCAGACCCAATAATTAAGGGTTATTTTGGTTGAGTCAATGTGAGGAACTGAGCTTGCCCATCAGTTGTTTTTCATCTAAAAGATTTTGGAATAGCGTTTTGAGGAGACAAGTCAATAACAACCTTGCAAAATAGTTTGTCAAAGAAAACATACTGTGTGGAGGTGATGTGTGATACTGTGAATGCTAAAAGGCAAGCTAAGAGAATGAGCGAAAACTTCTAGGGTAGGAACCCAATAGAACGCAACCTTTCAAATGGCTACATGATATATCAACATCAACACCACCACAAGCCAACCCACAACTTATACATTTCCATTCTAGTTACTTCTTTTTAGCCGCTCTAACATACAAAATTGGCCCTTGTTTCTCATGTGCTTAAAACTACTCTGCAATTGCTCCATTGGACTAAAGACATAACCTTACACGCATTCCAGAGTAACATCCTCTCACTGTAATTGAAAGGTTGCATTGGTTTCTATTGATTAGGACGGGGCATTTCGTATTAAAGGTTCACAGCTAATGAGCAGAGGCTTGAGAGACAAGCACAGTAATCAACTTGTATTATTCAGTACAGTCTTATAAAATGTTGTTTGCTCCAACCTGCTTGCTCAAAAGTAAAAACACCCATTTATCGCAATTTGCTCTCTAAGGAGATGTGTTGAAGTGGCTCTGACCCTTTACCAAAAACAAACCAACCCAGAATAGATAAACAGAGGAGCCAAAAAGTATATTACCGCTGTGAATAAAATGTCTACTTAGTCAAATAAATGTGTGCTTCACTCCTCCAAATGTAGTACTATAAATTCTGATGGAATGTGTAGTCCCAGCCTTCTCTTAACACTTTGAATAATAATTTATTCTTTTTTAAAATCACTGTATCACTGTATTTTTATTTACACTTGATTAAGTCTGCCAAAGATACAACAGTTATGGTCTCAAAACAAACTGTTCCAAGTCCCCATCCAAACTCAGTTTGTTTATAGGATGGCAGGCATTCTCTTAAAAAACAACAGCAAGAATGCACAACATCACGAAAGAATAAGGACGTTTCAAGGGAAATAAATGAATATTTAATAAGAAAAACTGAGTGAATGTTGTTTCATACTGTGTCCTTTTTAATGTTTAATGCTGATCCAGATGCTGCTGCTCTTAAGTGAGATGAAACATGATGCTACATGGCTGAGTTAATAAAATGACAATCCCATTTGCATGTATGAATACATGTACACTCACTGACGCACAGCAGCAGTAGCAACTGGGTTAAAGAGCTTAACCCACCAGTCATGCTGCTTTACAACCTCCACTGGGATGGGAGGAAACAGGGAGAAACACAGCTAAGAGAATGGACTCAAACCATGAGAATGGTTTGACATAGTCAAAATGTGTTGCAGTGCTCATGTTTGTGCCTCCTTCCATATGATAAGAAGTGTGTTTCAGGATTACTGTAAAATACGTGTGTGTGTGTGTGTGTGTGTGTGTGTGTGTGTGTGTGTGTGTGTGGGGGGGGGGTAGTAAAGTAAAATTGTCTTCCGGTGGACATCCTTCCTTTGTCCTCTCCAGAGATCACTTTACTGTCTACCTGTTTGCCATTTAGATTGCCTCCATTATTCAACACCTTGACGGTAGGGAACAAGGGTGTACTGGTGTGTAGGAAGGGGGGTTCTTGTGTGCCTTGAGAGGAGCAGCATAGAGTTGTGACAGGTAGATAACACCTGGATGAATAATTCAAATTGGCACAAGCTAGCTGAGTCAGTGACAAGACAAGAAAGAAAACACAAGACATGTGAATAAATCAACAGAGAAGGGATTAATAGACCACGCACAGGAGAGGACAAGACTGATAACATCCCATACCTCCTGCTCTGGCTTTAATCATTCCAACATCCTTGTACATGAATATTCCAGATCTTGCCAGTCGTACTAATGTGTAAATATGTAACTGTATGGTGTCTTATCATGCAGCATTACCACTGGGAATAGTCAAAATAGCCCAAAAACAGCATGGCAACCTTGAGGACTCGGATTCAGCAAGGACTGCTGACTGCCTAGTGATATTTTCGAGACCGTACTAAAACTGCTGAAAAGGGAGGAAGACGGCAGATGTAAGAGACACTACACATGTGGTCTATCTATGGAGTTAGGCCTTATTTTAATACTGTTGTTCCTGTCTCCATATAAACGTATTGTGACTACATTCAAAGATATTATGGAATGATATTGGCCAAGGAAACTTTAAATGAATGAGGCATTGAAAGGAAATCCACATTCTAGTTCATTTAGCTTTCATGAGAGCTCCTCCTACGCTTAAAACAGCAGAGGAAATTGGACCAAATCAAGTGATGACTTGTGTCATGCATAACTCACTATCCATTCACTTAAGGTGATAAAAAGCAGTCTGTTTGCTAACAGTAGCCTAGAGGGTTGATATTAGCACTCACACACTTGCCTGTATCTTTTTCATGCAATTCCTCTTAAATGAAGACACAGTCAATTACTCTCAAGCATAGATCCCCGCACGCACAACACAAAAACAAAACACATTCACCTTCCTTGTTTTACCACTCCAGCTCAACTAAGAAACCCTGCTCCCTAGCACCACTCTGAAAAAAAAAGCCAATATGCCACAGTCATGAGCCAGAAAGTATGTACAGGGAGACGGAGGAGTAAGTTAAGAGAAAAAAGGTACATTCAGAGTAGAAACATACAGTACGGAATAATGAAAAGAAATGTTTCGAAATGTCCTGAAAAGGTGAAAATAAAGCTCATTGCTTTAGAAATATATCATGTAATAATAAGTTAAAAACATAAAACAATAAAGTCATTTCAGAATACAAGTGCAGAAGTCAGGCAGATGGACATTCAATAAATTAAGTAGAAAATAAATGTAGTGAGAGTCTGACCTGTTCTTTGTGAACAAAAAGTGAGAGCAACTCTGCACAGCAACTCTGGTTTCGCATATTGGTTCTCATCAGCCCGCACCCAGAAACAGCCATCTGACATTTCCTGGGGACGAATCTAAAAACAGACATCCACAGTTCAGCACATTTAGTCAACACATGGTTTAGTATTTTACAGATTATTGTATAGAGGCTACAGAGGAAAATGTCAATATAAAGAAAACACATCAATGAATCAGACATTAGTCACATACTAAAGCTACAAAAGACTATTCCAAATTAACTTGCTTCAATTAAGTTCCCAAAGTAAATACCACATTGACCCGATAAGACGACCCCCTCTTTTTCAAGACTCATTCTTAGAAAAACTTTTTTGAAGAGCAAATGTTTTTATAAAGAAAATTATTTTATTTGAAAATAATTATATTAAAAACACATTGAATAAACCAAGGTAGGCTGTTGTTTTTAACATATTTTAAATAAAATCAAATGGTATTTACCTTAAAAAAAAAAAAATAATAATAATGAAAGTAAAGGCCTATTTCTAATACCAATTAGGCTGGTTAAGTTCTTTGTAATAAAAATATAGTGTCTGTCGATTTCTGCACAGCTTCAGCAGTGTCCCCAGAGAGACACATGGACAGAAATAGGTGCATGCGTCCCGAGCCGCACGCTTGACAGCGTAACACAATCTCAGTGCTTCAGTTTGCATTACCTGTGTCAGGCTTAGGACGGGTTTGGACATAAAAAACAAAATGTCCGCCGTGTTCTGGTTGGGTTAGATTACTACTCTCTACGTCGGACAGAAATATGCGGCCCGAGCTGCAGTTCACCGCCACTTTCGTCACTATCATGCTCTGGTTCCACCGGCTCACCATCCTCGCTGCCAGGAGGCTCGCCATTTGTCGCCATCTGCTGTTATGAACGTATATTGACATTTAAAAGTCCAAACCCGTCTTATATTCCAAGGTTACAACTAGGGCTGCACGATAAGAGGAAAATATGTGATATGCGATAATATAGTTGAATATCGCAATAACAATATTACTTGCGATATATAAACAAGTATTAAAGTGTACTTAGTTCAGCATGTCTGCTGTTTTCAGTATTCTGCTAAAATACAACAAATTGCCTGTAGAATTTAAAACTAGAGGGACCGACACAAAGGATTTTTAAAGCCGATATCGATACAAATATTTGGTGATTTAAAAATATCTTTTCTCTTGGTCTTTGGTGCTTCTACACGCATAGAAACTTGGAGAAAAAAAAACATACGGGCAGGGGCGCCATATAGGGGGGAAAAGTTAGGACAATTCCAAGGGCCCATGACTGACAGAGGCCCCAACAAATAGTTAAAAACTAATATAAAATTATTAAACCATCATCATTCAGTATATATATTTCAAATATAATAATACAATGAATGATCTCTTTGTTTTTACTTGTTTTTGGCAGTAAAAGTTAAATATCCCCATTGACCAAAAAGTAAACATCCATATTGACCGACCACCCCCCTGTATATGCATGAAATGGTTTGGTCCTGCCGTAGCGCACTCAGTGACTGACGGTGTTTAGTTGCAGTCAGTAGATGTGCCAGAACTAGCTACAGTGACCACGATGTTACTAAGTAACGTTAAATCAAAATATGGTTTTCAAAAAAGGAAAGAGAGAAAAGAAAGCGAGGAAAGACAAAGAAAAAGAAGAAAGGTGGGTAGCCTATAGTCTGTGAGTGGTATTAACCTGTTGGCTTAATGTCCATAGTGAAATAAGCTAGCTAGCTACAGACTAGTGTTAGCCTACATTTAATCACCATTTAATCAGTGCAGGGAAACGTTTAGCAAGATATTCATATTAAATCATTGTCCCTGCCCCTTTTAGCAGACTTAACAACAGATGAGTCAGCAGCACCCCAGTCTCCCCCTAACTGTGCCCCTCCCTGTCCCAGTGAAGAAGGTGAGCAACATTGTGTTCAATGACATGCCAGTTAGCATCATCGCAGGGAGTCTGTGGGGATTTCTCTGTCTTTCATTAATAATTATAATAATAATTAATAATAATAATTTGTTACGAGAATTTTCCATTTTGTTAAATTTCACAATAAAAATACATTGAGACTGTAAAAGATGGCCTTCAGCACATTTTTTATGGTTGCTTTTAATCTTGCATCAAATAGTGAACTGCATACTAGACTTGCATGCATGTACAAATCCCCAGCAGTAAATATTGTGCTAGTACTAGTATTGAAGTACAAGAAGCAAGACAGTTGCAAACCTTTAATTAGAGTTATGTAAAGCTTTTGATGGGACAGTTAGGTCCTAGAGATGTGGTGACAACAGCTGCGCAGAGGAAGCCCAATTTGATTTTTTTGTCATGGGGCCCAAAGTTCCTGGCGGCGCCCCTGGATACGGGTTTCTGAATGTGTCCTGCCTTCAGTCTCCGGGTGAGCTGTTCAAAATCTGCACGGCTTTCTACGTCACTAGCTGAAACGAGAGGGCTAATCGTAGCATGCTAGCGCTAGCATGCTAGCTCGTTCTGAATGGCAAAACACTGCTACAACACACTAGTTCACCATAATCTACAAAAGAACTACTTACATGTCCCTATTCTGCAGGAATTCCATGCAACGTTGGAAGTGTGCCCTCGTTTAGAAGAAGTCTCCCGGCTAATCCTGCCTCGTACTAACTGAAGTTGTAGAAACAAACAGCTAGCTAGATGATGTGATCTTACCTAGCTACTGCGCATGTGCGACTGACAACAAAGATGGGATAGAAGGGAGATGTCTCACTCTGTAGTTAAAACAGAGACCTGAACACAGGGTGAAAAGAGGATCTGCAGCAATGTGCAGTACAACAAAAATATGGTGTTTTTTGAAAATTAAACCATGTAAAACTATTCTGGTACAACCTCATAATACAATTATGAACCTGAAATGAGCATAATATGGCCACTTTAAGATATGAAACTTAAAGGGTTAAACACAAGTGTTTAGGACGTTGTAGAGCGCCCTCTGGTGGACAAACTATGCAACGCCAACACTCATAACATGGTTGAAGGGTGTTTTGTCCATTTTTATTTTATTTTTTAAATATTCATTTATCGGCCATTATAAACGCCGATGCCGAAATTAAACATAAAAGGCACCACTAAAAAAAGAATGACAGCTCCATTTTAAAGTGCAGTTTTCCACTGATATTTTCTTTCAACTAACAAAAAAAATCTCTGGGTATCAATCGCGATATGTTGCAGTCTTTCAGGATATGTATATTGAGCCAGTTGAAATTGCGATGGTGATAAACAAACAATATATTGTGCAGCCCTAGTTACAACTGTTAACCTGCCAATTAAAGTGAATATTGGCAAGTACATTCTTGGTGGATGTATTACCACATCCTTTTTACTTTTTCTCTTTAGTTTCTTTACTCTGAATTGGGACTGGGACGGTTACCGCATTACCGCGGCCACGTGACTCCTACCGCGGATCTGAGCTCGTCACCGTCATCACTGCAAAAAAAAACATTGGCCTGCAGATGTGTGCACGTTGTGTCTAATGACATGGATTCATTGATTCTGATGACATGGATTCATTGAGTCTAATGACATGGATTGTGTCTGATGACATTGTGTCTTACATGGATTCAAAAACAAAACTTATCATCCGTGTATTACGGTAGGAAAGGCAAAGACGTGTCCGTTCTCAGCTGAGGTAGACGCATTACTGTTACAGCTGCAGTGTTTACCATTGCACATTAGCCTAGCAGCTAACTTTCCTTCTGTTTATAGCTTTATATCCCGATAAAACGGCACGGTCAGCCTGCATGCACTTATATCGGTAGAGAGAGCAACAAGTTAGCGGACTGCCGAGTCGCCCTCTCTGCTCAGACTGCTCTCTGTCTGTTCAGCTGCTAGACGGGCTGCAACATGTTGTAAGGTTTAAGCCGATGTTTTTCGGGGATAACGCCATTCACTTTACCGGCAGTATTGGCACTAGATAAAGCCACCGTGTCTTGAGAAGTTCTAGCTTGTTGTTTTAGTGTTCACTTTTAACTCACTTTACATCATCTTTGCTTTCTCTTTTTCCTCTCTCTTTTCCTCACAGCGGCACTCATACGCTACTCTCCGTTACCGCTCGCTCTCCTTGCGCGACCACACCGGCACTGACGTCACTCACTTAAGGCACCCTGCCATTCTTGCTCTAACTTACGCTACTCTCGTAAGGAGGTTACGGTATACCGCTCTACCACGGGAATTTCTTGCTTTTCAACCGCGGTAAGAACAAATCCATACCGTCCCAGCCCTGCTCTGAATACTGTTAGCCACAAAAACAATGCATACCAAGGCACCAAGTCCAATGCTTTTTTTGACAAATGTTCCAGATGATTGTTACAGCAGCTAACAGTGAAGTGGAATGCTAT
>NC_135855.1:16583885-16613885 GCF_031162955.1 Sander vitreus | reverse complement strand
CATTATACAGACGCAGGCAGACAGTTCTGCTCAGATGTAGCCAGAATATTTGAAAAGGCTCACGTTTAAAGTGGCCGTCACTGAGCATGCACTTTAGACAATTATTTGTGTACCCTGGTGATTATCAGGACATCCAGTGAACATGCAGTGTTACCAAAATAGCAAGGTAACAGAAGGCTAGGTAGATCATCTGAACTCTAACCAAGTGTGTAGCTGAGAGGACATTAACCTGCGAGGCCATGTAAACACATGTATCAATATGTGAGTTTCCCGCGTGGGCCTGTAACACACAGGCACAAAACAGTAGGCCAAGACAGACACACGGCAGCATCAATTTGATCTGTTACAATAAGAGGCATTATCAATCTAATGCCTAGAAGCTTTTAGGGCTTTCGCTAAAATGTTGCTTCTTCTCAAAGGACCATTAGCCCTTATAGGATTAATGTCTACTTCAAAACATCTGTTTCAAGTCCTCAATTTCTTGGTACATTATTTCATTTGTCATTATTGTTTTCTTTGTGTGTGTGTGCGCGCATTATCATTTATATGTAAATGGCTGACCAATGGCGAGGGATGAGGAAATATGAACAGGAGTCTGTCTAATGTTAGTTCTTTAATCATTTGGCTAACACAGAGCAGACCTCTACTTCCTCTCAAAATTTCACAGCTCTGTGTCAGCACTAACATGCAGAGATTTGACAGGGCTCCCAGATGGCCATTATTATCAATAGATTGTTTGTAGGTCTAATTAATCTCTGTCTAAATATAAAATACTGACAACAATGGCATGGCATATTTAGATTAGGAGTTACAATGAGTATGATCATGCAAAAGTTAAATGTTTCTGTCATCATTAATTTAGTCGTCTGCTATCATGTCTAAAAAATACGTCATTATGATATATCTTGTCACAGAAAACACAGTACATGTCAAAGTCAGTGATAGACCTAATCAGCAATAAACTCACAGCTTGGGGAAATCATCATTTCTATTTCCATGTTTGCCAAAAACTGATGCCAATTTGGATATATACATTTCAGTTTAATATTCCTGTTAAACTGTACTATAAGTGTGAACCTTGGTAAAGATGCAAACACCTCGAAACACTGCTCAATCCATTCATGTTATGCTTTAATAACACAAAGTTTTAAGGTTTATGCAATCAGTCAAAGGGATGAGCACACATTTTATATATTTTGGTATTGTATTTTTCTTTTTTCTTGCATTTTTTTCTGCAGCAGGTGAACCCTCAAGTGCCACAAGTGAAAACTAGTTTTGGTTAATGGAAAAAAATGTGAAACTGAGCTCTACTCAATCATCCCAAAAGTTGATGATTGTCTATACAAGTTAGTGGTTGTCATTAAAGTGCACATGTATGCACTTGCAATTGACAGATGAATCATTCATATGCGCAATAACAATTTGTTGTAATTAAACTAGTACAAAGTGTTTTTAATATATGTTGTATGTCATGTCTGTGTCTTCTGAATGGACCTTGAGTCTGGCAATAAAGTTGTTAATGATGATGATACTGTAACATCTTTAAGCCAGCATCATTGTCTTATACTGATGACTTGATCGATATATCATGCACACCTAATAAATCTCACTTCATTACATTTTCAAAAGAACACTACACACAACAAACTAAGGGTTTCCTCCAAAGAAAAAAAGATAGCCCCATATTCAATAGTAAAGGATTATAGAGAATGCAGCCATGTGTGCACATGGGATTGTCTTCTCAAAAGCTGTCCAAGTTCTGTCAGATTCAGCACCCCCAGACACAGAGCTCGTGAACCTAATTTCACCTAATCAGCTTAGTCAATAGCAACCGTTTGCTGTGACTTTGGTAGACATGCAAATAGGGCTTAACTATGTCTATCCTTAATTCCTGAATGTTCAAGTCAAGCGGAAGTCCTCCTTTATCTCTTCAAAAACAACAGTTCCAATTTCAGAGAGAGAAAGAGAAGCAGAGAGAGAGCGAGAGAGAGAGAGAGAGAGAGAGAGAGAGAGAGAGAGACAGAGAGAGAGAGAGAGAGAGAATAAAAAACTCCAGCTGAGATTTTTTTTTCTTTGCCAGGCAAGGAGACATCTCTGATTTGAGTGTGCTTGAGGTAGCACAGTGTGCTTTCATTTCAAACCAACATAGCAAACAATCTTTGACAGATTTGTTCCCTTTTTCCTCTTTTGCTCTTGCTCACTCTCTCTCAAATTATGGGAAAACACACTTCACAAATGTATTAGCACTTCTTGTTGGTTTGTATGTTCAGCTGCAGCAAACACACACACACACACACACACACACACACACACACACAAAGACACATTTTCAAACAAATCTGCACAAAATGACACCAACAACAGATAGTTATAATAGTGGTAGAAAACTGACAGACACTGTTCCGTTTTAATTCACTGATACCACTAATGGCTTCTTAGCAGCTCCATGAAATCAAGCAGCTGTCACGTCGATGCATCAGCAGTGAGAGGAGGGAGAGCCATCCCCATAAGGACAGAGGCACCGCGCCTTCATGTTTGGCTAAACATCTGCTCCTCTGCACTCCAGCTTTGCAGCAATAAACGGGCAAACAAAAGAGGTGGGAGGTGAAATGATCAGATTTTCCATTTCAAAGCATTTGTTCAGTTTGTTTTCGTTTCCCCTCCTCTTTCTTAAACTGCTTACAGGACATGGGGGAAGAAAGTGAGATCAAGTCTGAACTGTGAGGGACAGAGCAAATGTATAAGCTGAAATAACACCTTTTGTAAGATGGATGACAGAAATGAAATAAGGTCAGTATTTTAGCTCAGCCAGGGGTGATTCAAATTGGTTTTGTATAATGATGACGAGAGATGCACGTGCACATCCTAAACTTGTCAATCTGGCAAATCTATCAATCATACATCAATTCAACTTTGTGTAAACAACACCAGTACACCAATAAAGGTTTCTTTACAGGGCAAAACATACCTTTTGAATCACATAATTATTTAAAACAACTCTGCAAATCAAAGGATGTCTGATCACTTGTTATTTGGCAGTGACATCCAGTTACATTTTCATTTTGACTGTTCTTCCCTTAATAGGATTCTTGGTAATTAATATCCTCCCTTCCTTCCTTTCTTCCCTCCCTCCCTCCTCCTTCCTTCCTTCAGTCATCCATTCACGTTCAGTTGCAAAGACAAACATAGCTCAGCACTGAGTAAACTTTCAAATCACATTAAACAACATAGCTTAAAAATAAAATGAATACTTTTGTTCAATTGAGGCTGTACCAAAATACCACCATGTCCACCTGTCTCTCTCCAAAGATCGCAATCCTGACATATAACGTTAACGTTACGTCACTTTATATTTGCTTTTTAAAGCAACCGTCTCTCGACCACAAACTGCCCTTTCAGATACAATTGGCTTCAAAGCATCGCTGACAATCTATTAACCACCTTCCTTTTATTTCTGAA
Organism: Sander vitreus; assembly: GCF_031162955.1. NCBI lineage: Eukaryota > Metazoa > Chordata > Actinopteri > Perciformes > Percidae > Sander > Sander vitreus. The sequence continues at coordinate 16,610,426 of NC_135855.1, read as the reverse complement.
AACCGCAGACAGTACGCTATCACCGTCCCATTTTGTTCTAACAAGTCTAAAACTTTAGTCAAACTTGCGACAAAAAACGCGGATCCATTTCCTTTTAAAGCAGCCCGTGTGTGTGTGTGTTTGTGTGAGAGAGATAGATAGTTAGGGGGGAGGTAGGGGTGATTGGGGGACAATTTTAAAATAACCAAGATGGCGAGAGGCTTGTTGTTTTGGAAGGGGCAGAAAAAATGGAGGATATTGTAATATACACAAAGGGATAAATTTCAACAACTCGGCCAAGCGGCTGCTAGCTTGCCTGCATGCCTCTCGGTTTGAGGAAGCGACCGCGGTAGCAGCTCCCCGGCAGGCTGGCCAGCAATAAGCCTACAACACGAAAAGCTTAAAAACTCTGACCCGCTGTGTAAAAAGAAATGAATATTATACGTCCAAGTTAATCCGAACCGAAGGGGATATTTATGTATTTGTCGCTAATTGTTTTATTTTCGCGTCGAGGGACTATTAAACTGGATGGATTTTAACGGACGGGAAGCGAGGACCAACGGCACTCCAGTGTCTTACCCCCCCCTTTTAACGTTGACGGTTACGAACATCCAGCACAAAATACGCAAACAAAACCGACAATCACACGGTTGATTAAAGCAAAACACCATAAACTCCTTGAAAAGTTACATTTCTTAACCATTAAACAAGTTATCAAATAGCCTGAGTGAACGGTGCGAGAGAAAAGGAGAGAGGGACACAAAGACGATTCCCACTATCAGGTCACCACTCAGAAGAGGAGAAGAAAAAAACACTTCGTTTTTATAGTAAAAAGAAAAAAAACTTTACACATTTGACTAAATGTACCGCTACCGAATACACCGACTGAATGAATTAGCTACAGCGTAACACAAGAAACTATCTAATAACCAGTTTACACAAGCTGAAAAAAGAAGCTAAGAAAGTAGAAACGAAGCCAGCTCTACGCGGCTCATCGCTTGTTCTGTGACGAGGGGCAAAACAGCGTCAGTGAAATAAAACACTTACCTTTTTTTAGTTTCGACACTTTACTTATTTCCAACGTGGGTTTTTAGTTCAACTAACACTTCGGTTCGGTCTTCTTGTCGCCTCTTTGTTTCCTTGGTCGGTTTTGGTTACGAAAAAGAGGTCGGGGACGAATGATAAAGAAGGGAATTGGGCAGTAATTGAGTCTCGGTGTGTGAGTGTGTGTGTTAGTTACTAACAGCAGATTGAAGGAGACTCTTCTCAAGGTTTATTCAGCTCCACTTCAAGGAACCGACCTGACGTCAGCTCACTACTGCCACACAAAGAAAACTTATTATTTGTGCAGCGGCCGTAGTAAGCGAAGGATACAGTTATTGACCGTTATTACGTTAATTGCGACATTGTCATTAAGCCTCACAGCACTGTCAGGGATGAAGCGACAACTTTATTTGTGATGACGTCTTAAATCATACAGACCTGTGGCGATTATCGGCCACTAGTGTAAACAAATAACATAATAAATGAATACGCTGCATTAAAAAAAAAACATTAATTTATGTTTTCTCATATAAAAGACACAACTTTCATATAACTTTGATCAGTTTGATGAATTATTATGATGTCGATAATGGTTTGAATTTAAGCCTTAAAATGTGGATTTACATCAAATGGCCTACATCAAAGTAGGCTATAGGTATACCTGCATACAAGATATTGCAAAGTCGTACAATCCTCTTCATATTTCAGACAACAACATTTGATTTTGTTTTCTTTATGGATTTATTTTGAAATGTTCTAGCCTATATGAATAAAGCTGCGCTCAGAGAATGTTTCGCATTTTTGCTTGTTAAATGACCTAATCGATTAACATCTTCGAAATAGTTAATGATTAATTAACTAATTAATCAATTCAGCTGAAATTGGTATTATTAGAGAAACTGAAGGCTCAAGTGATGTTGGACTAAAGTGGAATCCTCAGTGATTACATCAATTGTAAAGGCTGATTGTAATATTGTCATCCACACACATTAGCTACTAGGCCTATATGTAGGCTACTGTAATTATTTATTTAATGAGTTACATCTTCCCTTTAGTATCTATCTTTCTGTCTATTTATCTAAGTTACAGTCTTTTCTCAATTCCTTTTGTGTCTCACTAATAAATGATGATCCCTGAGAAGACGATACATGATCAAACAAATACAAATGAGTTTCACACAGGCTCTAAATTAGAAGGCATTTGCCAAACAAAAACAGAAATGGGACAAATCTTCCTCGGGATAGGATCAATACATTGCCTTGCAAAGACAGCCATCTGTGCCTAATTGTATGCTTTACCTCCTCTTCTGAACACACAATAAGCAACAGGCTGAGCGCAGGCCCTCTGACCCAGACTGGGTTTCCAGACGGGGGAAGATTATTTCATTCAACTGGAAAACAACAAGGGGGTGGGGTGGCGGGGAGGATTTTTTTTTTTGCAGATGGAGTGGGCAACTGTTCTTATATGCCCCACCCTAATGAGGATGAGGATGGGTCACAGAGCCAGAGCCAATTGTGGTGTGTATCTCTCTACATGTCACACCACCCCTGGTTGTATCCATTTTAACAGGTATTATACTGGATTAACAAACTGTTCACTGTTAGTTTATGGACACCTCATAAATCACACGCAAACAATGAACTCATTGTTGGCAGAGTGATGGAGTGTTGGTTTACAGGCACACTCATATTAATGCTTCATAAACATTATAAATGACTATAAATGTTTCCTGTTTTTTACTCTCTCTCTGGTTCTCTCCGCTGTTATGTCACAACCCTAAAAAGTGTCACCCTGACATATTTGATGTTACTGCAAGAATTGCAAAGATGTTACTCAGAAATCATTTTCATGTATAAAAAGAAAGAAAAAAAGGGAAAAGGTGGTGGTGGGGTAGGGGTCTGATAAAACATTCATGATCACCTGAGTTTGGAGGATTGGACACAGAACCCCTTATTCAGCTCGTGGTATGCCGTTATAGCCATTTTATAAGCTTGCTCTCCATGTTCTTTGGTCATTGATTTCCTTCTCTGCCCCTTTCCATTACCTGTTGAGATGGGGGGGTTTTGCTCTTCGTCAAACCACACACACACACACACACACACACACACACACACACACACACACACACACACACAATCCTCTCTATCTGTCTTTCTAGCCACTGGCACCCTGGTGTATTTCTCCATCTCCTCCGCCTCTTGTAGCAAGAATGACAGGCCATGAGGAATGACAGTGGCTCTGTTTGTCATACAGTAGCAGCAAGAAGCAAGGATTTTTAATTGCATTGGAGAATCTTCATTAAAGAGAGCACATGGGGGCGGGAATGGGGGAGAGGGCTGCATGGGGCGGCGTTGGGGGGCACTCTGAGCCTGGTCATTAGGAGAAGGCACTAGCAGTATAGAAGGGTGGGCCCTCTTTGCATGCACACTCAGAATGCCTGCCGTACCTCGGTCATTTGTAACATAATAAGTGCCAGCACAATGACTGCAATGCGAGAAAGCACACCACAGGGAAGAGAAGGGGGAAGGGAGACAGCATGTCTGTCTAAAAGAGGGACTTTTTTGTCTTGATTAGAAAGTATAATGAGCTACTAAAGAAACAGGAAGGAAAAAAAAGATCTCTCCTGAGACTGATGGAAAACAAATTAATGTGGTGATTTGGATTTAATTATTATTTTTCTATTAGTCCACCATACAAAGACAGGGACAGCCGTCAGAAGCGAGTAGCTGTGCTTGCATTTATTGATTTTTGCCCAGACACATTCAGGGAATACAGATTCATCTGCTCTCCTCCCCACACAATCCGCTATGTGGGATTCCATTAACACAAGAAGCTTCCAGCAACTCTGAGATGTTTAATTTGAACACCATAAATGGGGCTTAAAATAGTGTTCACACACAAGAAAAGTGCCCTAAGGATGTCTTTTTATGCAATTGAATTAGGCCTCACTTGTTGTTGTGTCTTACATAATAACTATTAAATAAACACCCAATAAATTAAATTAAGACAATGTTCTGTAGAATGAGTCGAGTGCTATTGTTCCTCTCTGCCTCCAACATCTTACACTGCTATGATAGTTGAGTTTAATTTAATCTTTTGTTTTGGATTAATGTATGAACTGCAATTATTCTTCCCATCTATGTAGTATCTTCTCTTTGTAGCATCCTTTCAATACATTGGTAGTCTTCAACACAATGCCTTGTGAGATGTAATGATTTGCAAAGTCGTGATGATTTGAACTGCCTGTGTGATTGAAGCACAAGGGACCAATTTGCAGCTGCTACGTATGTGTAGAATATTGGTGTGCCTCAAGTAGCACTCATATTCTCTCGCTGACATGAAATTCAGCAATTATGCCAGATGAACACTGTTATTGATTGGTATCCTACTATCCCCTTAGAAGGTTTGCAATACATGTAATGGCTTTGAGTCTGTAGACCCAATTACAGATATTCTGAAACTCTGCCCAGTGGTATATGGGAATCCATGTGACAGTGAAACATGCATTAATCATTGACCTTTAACCCCAGAGTCATCTACAGGAAGCATGTTCAGGGATGTTGTGTTTTTTGTGACACAAATGTTTTTAGCCATCCCAAAGTCGTCCTTATGATTCACTGTCAGCTTGAATAAACATTGTACTTTTCAGTAAATGCATACAAAATGGCCTAGATAAATGTGATCGACCAAAAAATGTTTTCCATGCAAGGTTACCAAGGACACCCCTGCACGGTTGAAATGAGTGCACTTAGAGAGTGTTATTGTGGTGAATGTAACTGAGCAGAACCCTCTGTTGCATGATGTAATACACAGAAGGGAGAAATCATCATAATAGCAGAGTAGTAGAGTGACTCATTCGTTGATGAGGTACATTCTCACTGTCATTCAATGAAGAGATGCAGTCTGTGTGCACATGTTGTCAGTGTGTGACCGATGGAGAGAGAGAGAGAGAGAGAGAGAGAGAGAGAGAGAGAGAGCGAGCACATTAGTATGTTCCTTTTCTGGGAATGAGGAGTCATTTGTGCCAGGAAAGTGGAGAAACTAGTCCCAGCCCTACAGTGATGCATCTCTCCATGAAGAATTAGATCACAAGCAAATGTCACCTCAACCTGAGCAAAGCCAAATGACCTTGAATCAAATAAAAACGCATTTTTACCCACTTCAGTGTGTACACACGCCACACAAAATGTCAGCAGATTTTCCATTTGCTAAACCTGCGCCTAAGTGCAGGAGTTTAGCTAAGGTAATCAACCTAGTATTTTCCGTGTGAATAACACCCTGCAGGAACCCTGCTGTTGAATACAGTTAATGACAGTTACTGTCTTATAATTTAATCAACTTAAAATAAAGTGGCATGAAATTTCCCTTAAAAAAAAACAGGTGCACACACACATACAAACTGACATTACTTACATTCTGTGACTCTGATTTCTCTAATTCTGCTTTTTGAGACAGATGAAGCTGAGGGGATTTTTCAAGGGAAATTACTTTCAAGCTTTAGTGCATTGCTTAATCATAGTTTACATATAACTAGATAAGTGACCATTGTACTTTTGACATTACCATTATACTGAGGTGTTGCTGTGTTCCCCTCTCTTTTCTGACCTGCATAAAAAGCATGATATTAGTTATTACTGTAGTGCAATTGTAACACCAGTTTGTTTCTTTTTTCCTTTTTTTTACATGAATAATGCATGGTCATTACCTGGAAAAATAAGAAACATTATTGTAATTCCATGGAGACCAGTTGTACTTCTATTACAGTAAGTCATCCACTAGTGATTTGTAATGCAAAGGTAAGCTACCTTTTATGGGATTCCACTGAAATGCTAATCCGCAGGAGGCTCTCAGCTCATATTGACAGATTATTGTTGGCCAAATCAATCATCAGAGATTTAAACAGTGTTCCGTATCTGCAAGTGAAGCTTTCTTGTTAAGAGGATACTTTGACAAGTTTGATTTGGATTAAAGCATGGAAAAGGAATAATGTTATTTACACTGCAGTGTGCTGAAAAGTGGAACTCGTAACTAATCTCAAATTAGCCATGCCTTGTGTTACATTACTAGCATTTAGTGTGAACACCGACTTTTTTTTTTAGAACACACCAAACTCATGTGAGTGAGAATTTGGCACCTTCATTGATGGGACATTAGCCCTATTTATTCAACATCTCCAGGCAACAACACTGATAGTGACATAGTCACTGATACAGATAACAGTTCTGGAGGTGTATTGTGTCTGGCGCTCTGATTTAAAATTCTGAATAAAAAGAGTCATGCTGAAACTGCCAACATGGCTTTCAAAGATTTTTTAATGAAATTGTGAAATGAATCATTTCCTTGGCCGTTAAAAAAAAAAAAAAACGAGTGTTCATGAGAAAGAAACTCTTATAGACATCTTATATTGAAACTTAATTTGGTGAAATAGAAAAGAGCCAAAGAAAATAAGAGCATGGTAAGTGTGTGTGTGTGTTAGTGTTTTGACAACAAGAAAAATGACAATTAAATTCAATGATATGGTGCATCTGAAAGGTTAAGTTTGGTACAAGAAGAGTAGGAAAACAGCTATGAATGTGTTTCATTCCCTTCAAATGTCCCTGTTCAACTATATTCTGAACACATGTCAAGATAATGTACTGCTACTATATGTAAATTGCCATTGCTGTCACATACATCCATACTGTGGCTATTCAGCAAAAACTGAAATAATTACTAGTCTGATTTGATATATGTTTCATGCCCAAATAATTGTAAGAGCTGCCTGAAACATGAGTGGTTTTAACACCCACACATGACTACATGTGAAGCTTACTTTACTCAAAGTACCTGTGTATATTTAAATGTGGATACCATAAAAAAAAACAATATTTAAGAGCATATATTTGTGTGCAAGGTGAATTAGGCCTGGGTTTGTCCTACACGTTGATTCTGAATGCATTTGTTACCTTACCTACATACAAATAAAAGCAGAAACCACAAACAAAATAATCCAAAGTAAAATTGATGCTAATACATTGTTTCAAAATGCTTCCTTTGGTCTAATTATAGACCTTAAAGTCTCATTTAAATGCGGAAAAAATGTCCATGCATACCATAAGCTATTTTCAGATGAGGTGTGTCAAGGCCATCAAAAATCCATCTATTGAACAAGCTTTCATATTACTCCAGAGGTGTGTTTGAACTGTGTATAAAGCCTGAGCGCTATTATAAAATGTATGAAAAAAGCCCCCCCTGCAGATATAATGTCCACAAACATATTGCAGAACAACATCTGTACTCTTTTTAATCAGTAATGCATAAGACAAAATGTTCAGCACAGTAATGCTGTTTTTTAGTGTTTGGAGAGATCTGAGTTCCTGTAGCTGAACATCTGAGGAAACGTGTTTCTTGTTAATGTTTACCATACAGTTTGAGTAAAATGTTGTGACTTTCCCACAAAAAATTGATTGTTTGATATGCAAAGTCTGAGATTAATGAAGCCATATGAACAACCTTTCCCAACATCGGTTACATCTTGAATAAACCATAATATTTCAAAGCAAAATTAGAAATTGAAGGCATTATGTTAACATATTTACATACAACATGATCAAACAAACCCTTTTGAGTTCTTCACACATTTTGTACAAATTACAGATACAAATTACAGTACACATTTTAGGGCAGAGCGTTCAAAGGTACTTTAAGATTTTTCTGGTAATTTCTCTGCAAGACAATCTTTAATCCCTCAGAGTAATAACAGCTTGGTTCATTTGCATCATGAGCTGACATTTGCCTCTGAGCCTGATTGCCGTGTTTTAGAGCGTTTCATCCAAAAAAACTTAAACTTTGTGTTTAAAGATAAAACCCCAACTTTCCTTCAGCTCGCTGTTGATATTGAAAACAAAACCTGAAAACATCAACAGTGAGCTGGGAGGAATTTTGAGAATTTATAGGCGTTATTGGTCACAATAACAACATCAGGCGGTGCATCTTTACTGACCTTTTTACTGGCAACCTCTTAGATCCTCATGGGAGTGAATTCTTTATAAAGGGTATGGGCCTTGGAAGTTTCAACAATTAAGCCCACTGTAGAAAACTATGAGACAAATATAATGTGTCTTGTCTATGTGCCTTACACGTCAAAAATCTGGAGTACTGAAGTCAAAAGGCGATAACATCTGTCTGTCAGCCTGTCACACCTGCCTGTGTGAAAGTTTCGTTATGAATAAATGAATCGTAATGAAAAGTACAGTGGTGTCAAAGAGAACATTGTCTCTTGGAAATGAAATGCAGGTTTGGTGTGAAATAATGATCTAATTAACAGTGGTATAATCCTTTATATGTCAATTGAGCATTTAGGATTAGTATTAGTAGAATTCAAATGAAATCCACACTTGTTCCCTGAAGCAAATTATTATTCTTTGAAAAAAATAATTGTAAATGTTTATATTTCTATTAGTGTGACTGGGTGTATTTGTATTCATTTAATAATTAACTGTCTCTATTAATTTCTTTGATTGGGAAAATAAATTATTCAACAGACACAGTTCACAGTTCACATTGAGCTGTTGTGTTAATACGGCTGGGCAGGACTAGTGATTCATTACTGAATGATAATAAATAAAGTATTAAGGTTTGAAGTTTAGCAGGAAAATACATGCACGTATGGAGCATCTGAACATAGACTTAGGTGGGCCTGAGAGGGTGGTCTTAAGACGGTTTTAGGACTGATGAAAACAGGCCCTGTGTTAATTGATACTGGCAGGCTGCTGTTCCTCCTGGCAGTGTCCAGGCAGACATTCTGGCCTGCCCTCAGTGACGCCTGGTCAAAAATAGGGCACCACACAGCACAGTAATGATCACAATGGTGACATCATCTTTGCCTTCAGTGTGCTCTCCCCTCACTGCTCATCTGAACAAAGAGCAGCAGGCATGCAGGGAGGGAGGCAGATGTCACTTTGTGTCTGGGGAACATTAAGACCAGCAAATGTTTTTTGAATCCTTGGAAAAGCCTTTTAGTGGTTGTGTGTGGTAAAACATTGCTCTGTTAAAAAAGTCACTAATTGAAAAATGGACTCCTTCTCTTCATGAATCAAGTGTAGGCTATGTTTTTTTGTGTGTCAGCAACACAGAATTTAAAGATAACATTTCCACTGATAGGACTTATAATCGCTGATTGCAACGGAGCAAACCTATGGTCGGAGAAGAATGTCCGCAAATAGCTCACAAGCATTTTAGATGGTGCCCCTCAAACATGTGAGCTAAAGTGTTACCACATGTGGCCTTGCTTTTTTCCCCATTGTTGTTGTGTTTGAAGCAGGCCCATACACACTTTAAATGAAGCCAAACGTCATCCTCAAGTGGGCAAAGACTTCCTCATTATAAAAATATTAGCACATTGTCTGCCTATCCCCAATGAGAACATCACTAACAGAGATATTGCACTGTAAGCATGCAACTGAACTCCACGCATCACAAATCTTTGGCCACATTTAGCCTGAGGTTTGTTGTTCTACAAAACCTTTAAAAAAAGAAGCCATGTCTTGGTGAGAAGGTTTTTGAAAGCAACACAACATAGGAAATTCCCCCAGGACAACGACCTACAATATGTGCTTTGTAAGTTCCCTCAACTCTGCTGTGTTGCATGTTTGTTTTCATGAATCTTCAATTTGATTTACACTGGAAATAACTCACAACCTTGGCCTGGATGTTGCGTCGTAGAGGTTTCTCAAAAGGCATAGACTCTTGCTCTTTGTGCTCTTGAAGACACTGAGCTTGTATTGTAGTTCTCCTATAAACCAGCCTTTGTGGCATTCATGTGTCTTCACAAACAGAGAGAGGGAGGAAGGGAGGCATAGAGAGAGGGAGGGAGAGAGAGAGAGCGAGAGGAAACAGATTCTCAAGACCTGGACGAGTCGTGGGAAAAGAGGGGTCTTGTAGAGGAAAAGCAAGAAATGTCTCAGGACATTCCTTTGTGATTACACAGCCCTTTACAAATCCAGTCTTGCAGTTATTCTGTCTTAAGGCTTGAGTTTAAGTCAATTTCAGGAGCAGAGTGTAAACATCAACATCTCCATGTCCTTCAGGTTGTTGTGAGACGTTGTTCCAGTTATGTTTTGTGATTTTTAAAGCTATTTTGAGGGAAACGTCACCGTCAATTTGAACTAATTAGGCTTTTTTTGTCTAGCTCTGCACATAGGAAAACTTTGATTTTGCACCATGGCATTTTGTACAGCTGGGATAAACAGCACAGAGAGACAGGTAGGTATGCATCTCATATCCACACCACATAAACAAGAGGATTTAAGTAAGAGGAGGGCATTGTGTGCAAATATCAGGTTACATGCCCATGATCTTAGTTGAAAGCATTGGCTGCCCCCAGTGGGAAAAGAAGCATGTTCCTCCCTTGTCACAGCTAGCATGAATGAGAAACAGCTCCAAGGAATGCTCCATTATCATCCTATCAGCAGCACTGGGGGAGGAGAGCTTGTAGTCTCTCTTCATGTAGCAGAATCATGTGTCTGGAGAAAGAAGGGGGGGGCAGTGGCATTGGCCTACAGACTCGCAATTGGTTTGAGCATCCTCCTCCCCAACTTAACAGACCTTGTACTTCCTCATTTGTCTAGGTCATGCGTCCTTTTTGTCAGTAATTAATCTGTAGCACCAGCACCGCCCTCCTATATTTATCCTTTTCACTCTCAGTTTCTCCTTCACCTCTTGTTCTGTTAGCCTTGGGTAGATTTACACTCGGTTAGATCACTGACTGTTCACTGTTGTATCCATGCGACTAATAAAGGATTGCTTTGCCTGTCAAGTGCTACGTTTTACCAAGCATGATGAGTGTCTTGTTGACCTCCACATTATTATGCATCTGCTGTGCAACAGTGTTCCCTCTTCGCTCCAAACTGACCTTTCTGAGCCCCCACACACGTAACACGAATTAAGTGTGTTACAGTTTTAGATGGTACATTTTCACTTTCCTCAGTGAAAAACACACACACACACACACACACACACACAATAACGTCTATAATATATGCAACATGAAAACAAAATAAATTTTACAAAGTATATGTTCAGGATAATCTTTGATCAATGCTTCCTGTGGTCTACTAAATTAGATGTGAGTTAAAGTATGCAAATCAAATGAATGCTGCTAATCCTGGATTTACTGTGATGACGGGATCTACAAGGCCTTTCAAAACAATTATTCAAATCAATCTAATTAAACCTGTTGAAATTGGCTTTAATTGCCTCCCTGACTAAACAAACACCAAGTTCTGGCATGCAAATAATAGTGCCACTCAATTGCCTCTTCCAAGGATGTGGAGGGAGAAAGTGTGAGCTGCAGCGCCACTTAGTGGCTCTGGCTTTCATAATGACGCCAGCCCTAGACAGCACCAGCGTATACACTATCTGTGTGTGTGTGTGTGTGTGTGTGTGTGTGTGTGTGTGTGTGTGTGTGTGTGTGTGTGTGTGTGTGTGTGCGCGTGCTACCTTTGTTACAAAATGACCCAGATTCAGATAATTTTCAAATAAGTCATAACCCTTATAGAAAAACACTTATTTAGCATTTGCTCAGCAGTGCTGGAAAGCATGTACGTAGCTGTAAGCAAAGTTTTCACTTATTCATTTTGACTTGTGTTCACAGTGACTCCCTTGAGGCAGTAATTTTGAAAATGTCAGAATGCCATGATGCGCGTAAGATGCATCACATGACCCAGTTTAGTCAAAATCCAATGACTGGTGTGTGGGTGTATGTGTGTGAGAGATATTTTATATAAAGGACAGATACTTGAAACTTGAATTACATTAACTTTCATGCCAATACATTCAATCTAAGACTGCTACAATTTAGATGTTTTAACAGATTCATTGATCAACATTTTAATGCGTGAATAAATCATGGCAGATAAAAATATAAACATTTGTCTCTCTTCCCATTTCGCGATGGCTAATATATTCCTTCATCACATTAATTGCTACATCTTCTCTATTGTCATTGTACTAAATTGACAGTCGTGTACTAGGTTCGTTTTTCCACATCCATGTCTTTTCTGTTCATCACATTAGGAAGTGTGAGGTTTATCAAGCTAGTTTGCCATAATCATAATAATCAGATGTCAAACAATGATAATATAAAACAACTCATTGCTGTACCACTGTCAAATGTAATTTATTAAAAGTGAAAGTTCTGCAATTATGACTTTACTTTAGTAAATGTAGAAGTGTTATCAACAATATGTAGCCTATTTAAATATCAAAAGTAAAAGTGCTTATTATTCATAACTGCAGAGTGACCCCTTACAGAATGTTATACTATTATTATGTTGGAGTTTTATTACTGTTGCAGATATTTAAACAGCATGTTAATGTTGTTAATTGAGTTGTTTTTGATTTGATACACTGTTGGGTAGTTTGTTCTGTAACATGGATACATATTTCATTCAATCATATATTTTGTTAAATCTTTTTTGTCTGCAAATCTAAATTAGCAGAGTAACTGTAACTAGTTTCCAAATCAAGTAAAAAGTACAACAATTCCCTTTGAAATGTTGGCAAGTAGGAGTATTAATTAGCATCAAATGTAAATAACATAAACTTAAGCGCAGTACTTGAGTAAATGTACTTAGTTACTTCCCACCACTGCCTGTAAAATATGATAAAAATGAAACATGAAACTCAAACAGACCACAGGCTGAACTGCTACATTTATCAAATTAAATGACTAAATCAACATTTCAGGAGGGGAACTGCATCCTCAAATAGTTTTCTATGTCAGACAATAGTCTGAGAAAGTATGGCATCTCACCTGCTACACAATATTGTATAGTTTACTGTATATCTGCTTTATTCACAAGTTATATTCCAGACTTTAAACCCCAAATTGTTTATTTTATTTCCAGCTGGATTCACTGTCTGTTTTGAGCTGCTTCAAATGCAGTGTTTGCCAATATCCCAAACTCACTGACACAAACTAGCAGTGGGGATAACTAAAAATCCATGGCACATATAATACTTTCCACAATACACTGGCACATCTCATACTGTTACAGTAATAATACTGGCTCATTGTCTTTTCGCATGCCTCATTCCACATTTTTTGTAGATCACCCAATCTTTGTACACGGACACTACTCTCTAGTTGTTTTTTTCACTTGTTTTGTTTTAATAGTTTAAAATTCAGTAACAAATATTTGCTCCAGGGACTTCAACTCATGTTAAGCCATTAAGTAACACTTTTTTAGGATTGTACACAGAGATCTTCATAAAGCAGCAGCCTGCCTGTATAGAGTACTGAAAACCATGCTATGATTACAGAAGTGACAAAGGAAATTTGAAGCATCCTGTATATGTGACATATTTTGAGAAAGAAGCAGACTCCCACTGATAAAATAAAATTACGTTAGGTGTAGTCAGGTTATTCCAGAGCCCAAATGTTGTATTGTAGAGCCATGTATGGGCTTGTATTTGTGCAAAAAACATATGCAGTGTGTCAGCATTGGAGTTGGTGGTGGAATAAATCAATTAATCCTGATTGATTTATCTAAGCCACATGAGGACGCTATTTGACTATATTTGAGGCTTCAAAATCGGTGTGAGGTATGCAATTTGATTTTATCATTGCCATAAATCTGTCTATTCTACTCGGGTTGCATTAATTTAGTGGGCCTAGTTAAAACTTTCCTTAAAAAAACTGTGCATAAGGAAAATAAACCACCTGAAACAATCTTCTAATCTAAACAACTCCCTCCTGAAGCTTCATGAAGCATTGAAGTTCCAGTAAATTGGTTTGCAAAATGGTTCATTTTACACAAAACCATTTGTGACCTATTCATATAGTGTTTATTTTCTGATAAGTAGGCCTATGCTTGAGTGAGTAATGCATCAAATGTGTGTAATCAATCCTTTGGTAAATAATTGTTTTATAATAATGGCATGAGTGGCATCAGTTCTAAAACTGGAGTGGCAGTGGTTTAACCGGGCAGAGGGCAGTGGATGTGCTTGTGTAACTAGCTAGGGAAATGATGTGGAGGGGAGACTTTATTCGTTTTATTCAGGGCAATAATTTATCACTGTGTTAGACGCCATCAATGACGCCATTTGTCTACAAACAATACAAGTCTGCTATACTTCTTCGCGGAAAACATCCTGGATACTCTACAGTCGACAAGCTCCGAAACCTCGGCACATGTTGTTCGTGTTGTCTACGCGTTAACATGTATGCAATCCCGCATATTTGAACTGGTTGGCTTTCCATAACATCACTCCCTTCGGGTCATTGCGTCAACAGCAGTCAACACAGACGCCATCGCTTCTGTTGTGCTAACTTAAGCAAGGAAGATTGAACTCGAAGGTGAGGATGTTTAAATGCTGACAGCAGTGTATTGTGTTAGAAATGTTGTGTATGTAAAATGACACCTAGTACTGAAACTGGTTGTCTCAAACTATCAAGGCTTCTTAACGCCAGCGTACAAATGACAAGCTAACCAGCTAGCTAGCTAATAGCTAAGTGAGTTTCCAGCCGCTGTAGCAAACAGCTCTTCATAAAAACATCAGCTGAACCACCCTGTTAGCACATCTGAAAAGCGACAAGGGAGGCAAGTGTTAAACTGCTTCTTTTTCTTTATTAGCTAGCTAGCTACCGTACGTTATTGTGTAGCTAACCGAACGTTTAACGGTAACGTTAGCTACTTGCCGCATATGAAATGTGCAAGACAATCGAATATATAATATCTAGCTAGCTAGCTACAACCACCAAATATCTATAACAATTAAAATATCTATAATCAACAGTGACGTGAACGTTTCGAGCAGGAAGCGTTAACAGAAATAACGCTAGGGTTAGATTCTTATGGTTAGATGGTTAAATTAGCTAGTGCTAATGTTACCATTTAAGTGTCATTCAACTTTCGATAGTCGGCTAATTTAACGTCAGCTAACTTAACGCTGACTAGTTGAAGACAAGTCAGGCAGGGTAATGTTGGCTCACACCGAAAACACAAGACGTTAACATGTTTTTACTCAATTTCAATCAATGACTAAGCTGTCTGCTGATTTATTTATTTTATTTTTTTTAGGTATGGTTACTAATTGATAGGGATTTTGATGCATGGCCATTCGCTCACCTCAGTTGCCATTGTTTTGACTAACTTAATTAAACCTATTTAAAACTACTGCAATTATTAGGATTTAAGATTCAAAATCCTTTATTCATCCCAAAATGGAGAAATTCACACTGTTGCAGCAGCAAGGGATAAGAGGAAAAACAACCAGTTCTGTAATAAATCCTTGAACGTTAGCTATATGTTGTTTCAACGCTATGGTCATTGTGACAAAGGCTGTGGTTTGTGGTGCTGTTGAATTGTGTTGCCCTCATTAACCTAAATGGATTGGACAAAATGTTAGAAACATGTTTCTGTGTAAGGCAACGCAATTCAACAGCACCACAAATCACGGCCTTCATCATTTACACCCTTTAAAGTCGAACCGACACCTCTCTGAAACAGTTGCATTAAAAGCTTTGTGAAGGTAGGATTCATTGCAGGGTGTTTGTTTCCCAGGAGACAGGACACACCTGCAGCTTGTTACATAAATTAATGGTAGCAGCAAATGGGACTATTTCTGTAACTGGTAGTTAACCACAAGTTAAAACAAGTTTTTATGTATATGCAAATTATTGTAGGTTATTTCTTCCTAGACTACTACGTTTTGTTCATTGTTTAATGATAAAACATTTACGTTTCCCTAAATATCTTGTATTCTGTTTTTGGTGGTTAAAAGGTTTAAGTGCTGTGTTGTGGTTTAAAATGTTAGTTTTTTGGCCTTTTTTACTGCTGATCATTTCAGTCTGACAGGCTGCAGGCTTGCTAAGCTATCTTTGACCACAGCTGCTGTAGCTAATGTCCATAGAGCCATATCACTACCAGGGCGTAACTCATACTGCACCACCTTTTATGTTTTTTTTTGTCTAATACAGCAATAGCCCTTAAGGTTACTGAAATTAAAAAAAATGAGAATATTACAATTTACTTGACCGTGCTCTAAATGTTGGATTTAGTAATGCAGCTTAATAATAAATGATCCCAGTGTCTCATAACTGTTCTAGAGCACCTTGCTTGTTTAGATACACAGCTCAGAGTGCTACTGCTTGCTCCATGGAAGTGTCATGTTCATGTAACAGAGTTCATAGTCCCAAAGATAGGCACTGATACCAAGTCCGCAAAACGGTGTCAAATTTTAGTGTTTGCAGACATAGTCACGTGCGCTCCATCAACAAATCTGACACGCTCACACAAGCGTTATTACTAGAAAGATTGAGAGGTTGCAGGCCCTTTTTTAAAAGTCTGTGCTGTAAGGTGTAAACTTCATGCCCTGTTTCATCATTGGATGGGGAATAAAAGATGCATTTGTGATTAGTTCTTTCTGCTTCCTGCTAGCTCATCTCAACTATCGTGCAATAATATCTTTTGGATTTCTCATCTTCACATCGCAACAGGCAATCCATGATGGACTCCAGGTCTCGCAGACTGCCTTTTTGTCTGCCCAGCAGCTCAAGGTCTTCGTACACATCCAGTCCAACAGTCTCCTCCTCATCACTGGGCTCTAGTAGGTTGTACAGTAGGGAGACGGTGCTGAATAATGACCGCTTCCCGAGGGCATCATCAGCTTACAAAGCAGACCTGGACCACCAGGTAGGCTTACTACACACACACACACACACACACACACACACACCTTTTTGCGTAGGTGTTGTTTAGCTGTCATTGTAGAAGAACACCAGCTTTTATTTAATTCAGCCTGGTATGCAAAGGTCATGTACGGTGTCAATGTCAGTTAAAATAGTGTTGGTTTAAGTTGGATAAACAGTCAAGAGTGACAATAACAACAACTGCACTTATTGGGCCTGAGTGCACATCATCCTGCTGTATCTGTGTTTCTATTCCACTTGGGGCTTTAGTCATCTGCCTTTCTAGTGCATTCCAGAGAGAGGGTGTTCAAGTAAGCTCCTTTCTTACAGGTTCCCTTAGGAGCATGGTACAGTAGCAGACTACATATATCATTGGTTCAACAGCAGACACTTTGGATGTCTTTTTATAGGGCAGCCTAGATTCCTTGGGACACGAGCGTATTTCAGTCCTGCTGCTTGTCAAGATAGTGTTACTGTTGGCCTGGGCCCTGTCTAGTTCCTGTTCTTTCCAGAAGAGTCCAAGCTAGGTGACCCAACAAACCGCTCACCATGGCTTTATTTTTTTATGGGCATAATGAGTTGAGCACCAATTTAAGTTATTCTCTTAAAATAGTATGCATTGAAAGAGACACACACACACACACACACACAACATACCGGCTCTGCTATTCTCCAAAAGAGACATGCTACTCTTACAACGTGGGGTTAGTAAACAGTAGAACGCAGCATTGAGGCCGACTAATGAATATTTATATATGCCGATTAATTTGATGTTTGAGCGCGGCTTGGGTGGAGACAGACAGAATTTGTGACAAAGTCGACCCGCATCACAGCATTGCACCAGAAAAGGGCCGAAAATTAGCACGTTCACCCAGGTGTCCTGTTTCCGTGACTACCGATTTGGAGTTGGAGTCAATACATACACGTGCCTACTGAGGAGTCATTTGTCCTGGGAGTGAATGCACATTGTAACTTTTCCCACTACAACCAAATGTTAGTGGGTATAAGTGGGTTTTTAGCAAGTGGGTAAGGGGTATTTCTTAACAAGAAAGCAACTTGTGTGCATACATGTTTAGTTAGTGTTCTACAGTTACAGGCCATTTAAGGTATCCTGTGGAGGTTTCTTACAGTTACAGTATGTTTACACTGGGTTTTTCTTGTCAAAACACACCAACTTGTTGAATGCATATCCTTCCTCATAGAACACAAAGCCAATCTTCTGAATATGTTAAAAAGTATTCTAAGTTTACGAGATGCAAACAAAACGGGGCGCCTGCGCCGCTATTGATTGTGCCACTACTAAAACACAGGAAACATTTACACATTTTTGTATTACTTATTTGGCTGTGTGTGTGAGATTACTAACTAATGCTACTTGTTATACCTTCTCTCCTTTTTGAAGAGCTCTCGTCTCCTGAGCTCGTCCAGAGACTACAGCAGCTCTGACAGCCGCTCCCCCAGCTGGAAGTTGCCCTCTTCTCTGACATTGTCCAGCAGATCTTATGATCGCCCGTGGGCTGAATCCTCCCTCAGCAGCAGGAGCAAACTGGTACTGAAGCTGTACTGTCTCACTTGTCTATAGCATGTAAAATACAGTCTTGGTCGAAGGTATTTTCTAAAACTTTAAACATTTAAGTTCAGAGGAATATTGCTGAATGATGTCATTGAAATATATTCAGTTTTTAATGTCTACCTTAATTTTCCCAGACTGATTCTGAAGGGAGGTTGGGGATGCGCTCTGGTCTGTTGAATGCCAGTGATGATGGCGATTCTAAAAGGGCCAAACTGTCATACAGCAACAGAGGACTGTACCCAAGAACGGCCAGCACCTCAGTTACAGGATCCACTTATTCCAGTACTGGGCTTAGCAGTGGCAGAGGTACATAATACCAGACCTGAGGAGGTCATAAGAAAAACTGTTACCCTAAGACTAGTCCATATCCTTCGCGTTCCACTTCCGGGATTGCTCCGGTGCGGCAGGAAATTCTGCCAGATGCATGTATTTTCCGTTTCCTTCTGCTTTCTTTGTGTTGGAATTTTAAATTCGGTGGATTTATGAGGACTATGGTTAACTGCTCCTCAGATCTCTGCAGGCTAGCTAGACTATGTCCAATCTGAGTTTTCTCTCGCAAGACTAATTTGCAGCGGCTCTGTGCGGATTTTAGCACCGCCCATCACGATTCTGATTGGTTTTAAAAAAATGCCATTAAACCAGAGCACGTTTTACTCCCATCCCCGAATGCTCTGTGGAGTAGCCTGACCCTCCTTCAGCTCGCTTTGGAGAAGGATCTGGCAATGCGAGACTACCCTAAAGGCTCTGACACACCAACCCAACGACCGACCGTCGGCAGAAAATGTAAAGCCCATGTCTTGCTTGATGTGATTTGACATTTGCTGAAAAGGTAATGATATTTTAACTATTGCGCTTCTAACAAGCTGCGAGAAAAACGCAATGCGAGGCCCAAGAAAGAAGCACATGTCAGGCACGCTGTCCCAAAGGAAAAAAAATGGTTGTATTTCCTCATTTTAGTTGACTCCCCTTCAGTGGACGGCTGATGCGTCTCCAAAATATGATGGGCTTTTTACCAACGTGTTGTTGACTCGTTAGCAGTAGAAGCTAAAACAGATGAGTTGAAATGCCCGAAACGCAAATTACATATTGAGCCTATCATTATTCACAGTAAATTCACAGAAAATACTGGGTATTCAGTAGTCTGTCGGGTAGTCTGATTTGGCTTCAGTCCAGGTGGTAACAGTATTGAAACGGCGGTGCTCAAAGTAGAGATGATTCGAATAACAGTGCTCTTGTCAACAAAGCTGTGCTAACAACAAATCTGTGGTCACATGGGTGGTTAATTAATATTGGCTCGCATTAGTAACAAGTCACCATGAAAATTAATTATAGTGTATGTGTGTGTATTTTTTTTTTTTATATATATATACACACACACACACACACACACACACATATATATGTATATAATGTGTGTGTATATGTGCACTATGAGTTCCTGCATGGTCATTTCTGTTGACGTTCCAAGTAAATTCCAAACATAACAGAACAAGCTCGCCCCTCCCCCCATGTTTCTGTAACTGTCATGACTGACTGTCACTAACCCCCACCCCCTCCCCCAACCATCTTGTCGGTGATTGGCTGGAGTGGTTTGTTGTATTTTGGTGCACAGCCTGTGCCTCTAGTGTTTGTTTGACGTTTACGACCCCTGTGTTGTCTCCCGAGACCGGGCTTTTTCACAGTGTATTCAGGGGGCAGGCAGCTAGCGGATCAAGGAGAGATGCCTACGATTTGAGACAAAAATGAAATCGTGCTAAAACCATGCAGGAACTCATAGTGCACCTTTTAAGTTGCAGCGACAGTCAATCTGATGCGGAAAGAACAAGCATCTTTTGAAGCAGTGACACCACCTTAATACATGTCTTAACTTTGGGTGAAGCTGTTGCTTGAGAAAAACTTAACCAAATGCTAACCTCAGTCATGTAGTCATTCTGTCTAATATTAAATATATATCCAATAACGTTTTGTAATTTGAGTTATATACTGTTGATTTTGTGACATAGAATTTAAAAAAATTACATTGTAAGTTACACTGTTATTGAACAGCATTTTAATCAAGTGTCAAGACCATCCCGTTACCTTTCTTTTAGTCGTTCACTCTAAACAGCTTCTAAATTAGCAGGCTTAAGGTAAGCGTTGTCAGTTGGTTCAGTTAGCTACATAACAGTTAAACCTGGCAATTACTAGGTGTAAATGTGATAATTCCAACAATGTTCAACTGATTTGGAAAATGAACACAGCAAGCCTCTAAACAGCTTGTCACTTCTTTTTCTTAACAGGTACAGGTCAAAAACAAAATGACACTTACGATTCATCGTGGAGCTCATGCCGTTTACTTTCACAGTCGCCGTCATCTTCCTCCTCAAAGCCGCTGTTGTCCAGGAGAGAGCTAGAGACAAAGAACCAGCCCAGTCTCTCAGGTTTGGGAGACAGAAGGAGAAGTACTCCTGGATTGGCTTCCTCATTGTGTAGGCATATTTTGTGATGTACACAACCTATGCAAATGTATTGTTACATATACTGTAAGCCAATTTCACACAAACTGCTCTTCTCTTCCCTCATTTCAGATCCGACAGACAGGGTGACGTCCACGTATGCACAGGGCGCTCGGCCCAAAGAGAGTGCCTACTCTCCCTCCTTTTCTTCCTCCTCCTCTACTGCTAGAGAAAGCTCCCTAAATCGCCACCTCTCATCTTCCTCCTCCCACCGATCTTCTCCTCCGGTGCGCGACTTCAGCAACAGAACCCCATCCCGTTTCTTGAACGGCTCATCCCCCCTCCACTCATCTCAGGAACAGACAAGAAACCCTCACTCCTCTTTAGGTATCTCCTCCTCTTACTCCTCGCACACCTCCAGGTACACCACTCCCCTGCCCAGACCAGAGGTTACGCTCCCTTCGAGGCCAGCCCCTGAAGGTGGAGAGACGGAGGGCCGCAGCTCCACTCGCCGCCTTTTGTCCCGTCTCTTTTCGCGGCGCTCCAGCCAAGACTCTTCTAGTGGATCCTCCAGTGTTCGCTCCCTCGATGACGACAGTCCATCAACTGGTGGAGAGTCTGTGGACAGTGACGAGGGAGCCAGGATGTCTAGTGTGGAGCCTGACACTAGAGGATCAGAGGCAACGCCGGGTAGCCTCCGGAATCGTAGAGCCGGCCTCGCTCCTATCCAGGAAAACAACGATGGCTGTCGTAGTGGCCTGGCTCAGTCCAGAACGGCATTGTCAAGAGAGCCTGGCGTCGGCAGTAGTAATACCAGCAGCAGCGGAGGAGGCAGCAGCTACTCCTGGCTTTCCTCCTCCCTCCGTGGCCGCTGCCCCCCCCTGCTCTCTCGCCTCAGAAGACATGCTCGGGACGAGAATGCGCAGTCATCTGCAGGCTTAGAAGAAGGCTACAGCCGTCCACAGCATTTACTGAGAAGGTGGGATGACATTGAGCATAAAGCAACGCAGGAAGATGAAGATGAAGAAGAAGAGGAGGAAGAGGAGGAGGAGGAGGAGGAAGAAGAAGAAGAAGAAGAAGAAGAAGATGATGGTGCGGTTGGTTTAGAGCCCTTTGGCACAGGTCGTCCCTGGAGACTCGAGAATGAAACGTTACCTGAACTCGAAGATGCCTCGGTTGAATTTTCGCCGCGTCGCAGAGTCGGAGTATTTGAAAACATTTCGCTTTCTATGGGCCCGTTGGGTGGTGTTGAGAGCCAGCTGGATGGCCAGAAGGAGAAACCCGTTTCCAGTGTGGATCAAGAGAAGCTGCGCAAGATTAAGGAGAGGTAATGGATTTTGATTTCAGGCTGTACCCTTTTATAATACAAATGTACATCACATCGTAGCGAAATCCAAGCCTACAATAGAATGCTTCATTCTTAACTGTGTCTTTTGTAATTTACAATTTTTAAAATATTGTCTTACATTAAAGTTGCAGGGGGAATTGGTCTTACAATACATATGACTTTTTTGTTTTCTTTTGAATTGTAGCCTCAGGCGACTTTATTAAGTAAGGTAGACCTAAAGTGGCTCTCGTGCCAGCCTTACTGACTCCAAATCTCTTCAGTTTGTCAGATAATCGGTAACATTCTTCAGCTAGGCTAATTACTTCTTGGACTGATGGTACGTCAATACTGAATGAAAAACCTAATGCGTTTCCTTCTCTAAGACAGAAAACTACTGTCCAATATGCCCTCAAAAGTGTTTTTATAGTCTTACATTTTAAGTAATTTAGTTAGTACAGTACTAACTGAAAGTACTACTTTTATAAGTAAAGTTTTTTTTTATATGAAACAAGAGATGTAAAAAAAGAGTTACTGTATCAACAGTAGAACTAAATATCCTCCTTTACTGCTATAGACTGCTGCTGGAGGATTCTGACGAGGAAGAAGGCGATCTGTGCCGAATCTGCCAGATGGGGGAGGAATCTGCCGCCAACCCCCTGATTCAGCCTTGCCGCTGTACAGGCAGTCTGCAATACGTCCACCAGGACTGCATCAAGAG
Organism: Sander vitreus; assembly: GCF_031162955.1. Lineage (NCBI taxonomy): Eukaryota > Metazoa > Chordata > Actinopteri > Perciformes > Percidae > Sander > Sander vitreus. The sequence continues at coordinate 16,587,677 of NC_135855.1, read as the reverse complement.
GTGGCTCCGCTCCAAAATTGGCTCAGGTAAAATAAATATATATATTTATATATATAAACTAGAGATGCACCGATAGACCGGCCGGTGACAGGAATTGGCCGGTTTTCACGTGCTCGGCCATGACCGGCAGGTCAGTCTGACATATGCCGATTTCAGGCCGGTCAATGCTACAATTAACGGACAGCATAAGTTATACGAGTTACAGTTCTCAAGGACGCACGCGTGTGTGAATTTCCCAGACCAGGAGTAATTTATATAGTTCTATTTTAGAGTGATCCATTATCTGTTCAAAAAATGTTCTATGTTCTGTGCAAAATGTTCTATTAAAGTAAAGAGAGAAAATAAATATTTGTGTGTGCTGTAAAGAGGTTAGAAAAAATGAAATCGGAATCAGCTAAAATCGGTATCGGCTGGTCTAACTCAAAGAAAATCGGAATTGGCCTAGAAAGTTGTAGTCGGTGCATCGCTAATATAAACCTATTACTTGGCTACAGCTTTCACCAAAACCTCGTCTTGTCAACCGAGTCAATGTGTGTTTTTCTTTTAGGCACAAACCTTGAGGCCATCGCAACATGTGAGCTCTGCAAGGAGAAGCTGCATTTGAACATAGACAACTTTGACATCCAGGAGTTATACAGGACCCATGTGCAAGTGAGTCACCATTTAACTTCCCTTAGAGAATTGAATTTCAAAATGTACAGTGCCCGATACATTCCTAATTAATTAAAAGCAACACAAAAAACTGCTGAATGAAACTAAAACATTAATTTGTCTTAGTCTTTTTTTTTTTGTGTGTGTCTAACAAATTGGAAACAACCGCAAAGCCCAGTCTGACGGCTGATAATAAATGAAGCATGGTATCCTGGGCCGATGTTGTATGACGTGTTTAAGTTTGCTAGACTAACATCATGTCAAAGTACCAGTTTACATATAAACAGATTGTTGACAACTTAAAGGGAAACCCCCTAAATGAATGAGTGGAAAAAAACAAAGCAAATGCAGATGGTTCCATGCAGGGCATGTAATGGCAAAATTTTATTTTGACATAATAGTTTAATATCCTACAAGATACTCTTATATATTTTACAAGAGTTCTCTTATATTCTTTAATTTTGTGTAAACTCTAGGACTTCAAGGAGAAGCAACTGGCGTCGTAAAACCTTGAGCCTAGTTGAAGCTATTCTTTGTTTTCAGAACTCAGTCTCTCCTTTTTAGCAGATAAGGGTGAAGAGGGCCATCACATTTGAGCTGTGTCTCATTTTCTGTCTCCTAAGCTACATTGGTGTTTAGGCTAAGTTGGGAAACAGGAGCAGAGGGGAAGGTTGTGAAAGGATTTGACTGTTTATGGTGTCTTTTCCTCTGTGAAGCTGCTAAAGATAACCTGACTGGGGGTGGTTTAAGGGAGTTTCTACTATATAGATGTATGGATTTGTTGGCTTGGTCAGAAGACCCTTTCAGATGTGCTACGAGTACCTGTGAAACTGTTTTCTCTGCTTTTGAAAAAGTAAATAAATACTCAAAGACCAAACTTTGGTTTTATTCTCAGTAAGTCTTTATTAGTTTCAGTTCTTGTGTTTTGTTTTTTTAAAATCCACACTCGTGCTGCTAACAAGAAAACTTCCACAACAGGCACCAGTGCTCAAAGAATGGATGGTTTGAGTATGATGTGAGTCTATGCTATGGCGTTCCACAGACTTTTAGAATCTTTGCCACGCGGCTTTGAAACTGTTGTGGAAGCTCTTGGTGGCTCCACACATGTTGGGCTATCCTTTTTATTTTGTCAACCGTCTACTGCAGGGGTGTCAAACATACGGCCCGTGGGCCAGAACCGGCCCGCCGGTGAAAATTGCAGAGAAGTAATTAATTCCAATTCCAAATTTGCCACTTTAATCTCATAGAATATCTGAGTTCTTTTTTCCGTAAATTTGTGACTTTAATCTTAGAAATTCTGAGTTTTTTTTCTCTCAAAATATTACCCCTCTCTCCCAGGTCCGTAACATAATTTTTTTTCTCCTACAATGGCCTTAGAACGCTGTCGTTAGGGTTGGCCATCGTTTAGAGTTTAACAATTCTGATTCCAATTGCGATTCTTCCTTTCCATTCCGGTTCTTATCGATTCCGATTCTTTTGAGGGTTGGAGTTGAAACGGGTCACGTGCTTATTTCACAAATTAGAGGAAAGTTTGATTTTGATTCAATGGTGGGTTGCAGTTTCACCGGGCTTTTTCAACATAAAATAAAGCCAGACTAGGGCTCCGCTTACTGTGCTCCACGGCTGCAACACAACAAGCGCCTGGCCGCTACGGAAACCAAAACTTGCGCATGTTAAATTTGGAACCCATGATCAGATTTGAAACCAAATCCTCCAAACGATTCCAATAAAGAAACGATTCCAAGTAGGAATCGGTTCTCGATGCCCGACCCTAGCTGTCGTAGAAGAAGCGACTTGCGTTTTCCAACGTCAAGCTGACAAGAAACTCCGTGGCAGATAAAGTTTCTGATCTTTCTGGAGTAGTTTGCTGGTCTGGCCCACTTGAGATCAAATTAGGGGCATGTGGCCCATGAAGTAAAATGAGTTTGACCCCCCAGGTGTATTGTACTGTATATGTTCTGGATGAAAACTGTGCAGGTTACTGAAAGGTGTTTTTTCTTGCTTCCCAGTCAGAATATGATGAGTTTATCAGCAGCGGTCTCTATCTGGTGGTGCTGCTGCATTTCTGTGAGCAGAGGTTCTCCGATGTCCTCGGAGCAGTCGATGCAGCTGGGGTGAGAACACACTCGCGCTTACTAGAGCTACAGTACTAATTCAGCTCTACAGCTTTTCGAATTCCATCACTCTTTTCCAACATTGTCTGAAAGTGCCATGTGTATGTTATTGCTGTCAATAGACTTGTATTACAGGGTACAGTGGTTCCTGGTATTTTTGGCTGAACCGCAGAAAAGCGGGAGCCAGCCCTATAAACGTCAAGGTCTGTCCCTGAACGATAGTTACGCCATTGGTTGAAGGGAGTAATGACGTCGCACCATTAGTCGGTCGAGTTTTCCCATTGGCCGTGGCTCTTTCAAAAGGAATAGGTGCGGCAGTGTTTCCGCTGGTAACATCTTTGCCTCCGCGATCAATCAGCTGATGCGCTTCCTCGATGCACGGTTGTCAGGGCAGACAGGTGTTAGCGATCGGAGCAGAAGAGATATTAAAGAGTAGTGATAGTAAAGTGGTCAGGTAGTCGTTAGTGTACCTTGTAGGTTTCAGTGTGCCCATGAATAAACACTACCACTTGTCGAACCAACATTTGAGGCTGTGGGCATGTTAATACTTGTCATGGGGTGTAACTTAGGTCTGGTGTGTTTAACAAAGTAACACAATTACACACGAACACTTAAAGTGCTCATATTATGTTTTTGGCTTTTCCCCTTTCCTTTTAGTGTGTTCTATATCTTTTTGTGCACATTATAGGTTTACAAAGTGAAAAGCCCAAAGTCCACCCCAAAGGGACTTACCATCTTACAGAGAAAACACTGTTCACAAACTGCTCCAAACAGCTCTGTTGTAGTCCAGCCTTTACTTCCGCGACGAACGTTCGTCACTTTGTAACACACGTTATAATGCTCGCCCTCATACACTGCTTCTGACTAGCTTGTAGTGCTTATCTAGCTACTGAGCATGTGCGACTCCCAACAAAGATGGAACAGAAGTACGATGTCTCACTCTGTAGCTAAAACGGAGAGCTCAACACACAGGGTGAAAAGAGGAGCTGCAGCAATGTACAGTACGACAGATATATGGTGTTTACTG